>NC_091171.1:44242869-44417869 GCF_040958095.1 Procambarus clarkii
GTGTGAGGGGTGTGGGCGGTACAAGAGGGTGTGAGAGATGTGGGCGGTACAAGAGGGTGTGTGGGGTGTGGGCGGTACAAGAGGGTGTGAGGGGTGTGGGCGGTACAAGAGGGTGGGGGGTGTGGGCGGTACAAGAGGGTGTGAGGGGTGTGGGCGGTACAAGAGGGTGTGAGGGATGTGGGCGGTACAAGAGGGTGGTGGTGTGGGCGGTACAGGAGGGTGGGGGGTGTGGGCGGTACAAGAGGGTGGGGGGTGTGGGCGGTACAGGAGGGTGGGGGGTGTGGGCGGTACAAGAGGGTGTGAGGGGTGTGGGCGGTACAAGAGGGTGTGAGGGGTGTGGGCGGTACAAGAGGGTGTGAGGGGTGTGGGCGGTACAAGAGGGTGTGAGGGGTGTGGGCGGTACAAGAGGGTGTGAGGGATGTGGGCGGTACAAGAGGGTGGTGGTGTGGGCGGTACAAGATGGTGTGAGGGATGTGGGCGGTACAAGAGGGTGTGAGGGGTGTGGGCAGTACAAGAGGGTGTGAGGGGTGTGGGCGGTACAAGAGGGTGTGAGGGATGTGGGCGGTACAAGAGGGTGGTGGTGTGGGCGGTACAAGATGGTGTGGGGTGTGGGCGGTACAAGAGGGTGTGAAGGGTGTGGGCGGTACAAGAGGGTGTGGGGTGTGGGCGGTACAAGAGGGTGTGAGGGATGTGGGCGGTACAAGAGGGTGGTGGTGTGGGCGGTACAAGAGGGTGGGGGGTGTGGGCGGTACAAGAGGGTGGTGGTGTGGGCGGTACAAGAGGGTGGGGGGTGTGGGCGGTACAAGAGGGTGGGGGGTGTGGGCGGTACAAGAGGGTGGTGGTGTGGGCGGTACAAGAGGGTGTGTGAGGGGACCTACCCATGGGCCTCACATAAACAGCCCTCCTGCGGCTGCTTCAGAGGTGAAAGGTCCTGCTCAAGTTGTCTTGTGAAGACGGCCTCACTCTGCGTGGAGGGGGCGGGAGGGGGAGGAGGAGGGGTTGAAAGGCTTCCTCTGTCCTCTGGAGGGGCGGAGTGGAGGGGAGGGCCCACGATAAAGTGGAGGGAGGAATGAGTGAAAGAGATTGTAGGGCAAAAGAGTGAGGAGGCTGAGAAAGAGATGAGAGGGAGGGTGAGAGCGAGAGAGCGGAAGGGTGAGGGGGAGACAGAAGAGAAGGGAGAGAGAGAGACGGGAAAGATGAGGGAGAAAGGGAGAGGAGGGGGGGGGGGGTAAGGGAGAGAGAGACATGGGGGGAGGGAGTGTGTTAGGAAGTGTACTTACCTAATTGTGCCCAACGAAACCATTGATGATATTTTGCAGAGATATAAACATTTCGCAACACGTGGTACTGAACGGGGTGAGAATAGCTTGACTACTTCATCCCTTTTGTGTGTATTTATACCTCAATGAACTTATTTTAATATCAATTGTGCCTGTAATATCGCCTGCTGACCTGCTTGATACCTGGTTGATGGGGTTCTGGGAGTTCTTCTACTCCCCCAAGCTCAGCTTGACTAGTTAGAGTTTGGTCCACCAGGCTGTTCCTTGGAGCGGCCTGCAGGCCCACATATCCACCACAGCCCGGCTGGTCCGGCACTCCTTGGAGAACTATCTAGTTTTCTCTTAAAGATGTCCACGGTTGTTCCGGCAATATTTCTTATGCTCGCTGGGAGGATGTTGAACAGCCTTACCAGCGGTCAATTGTCTAATTGATAGGAGAATGATAGGAGTGTGGGGGGGGGGAGGAGAGAGAGATAGTGTATGGAAGAGAAAAGAACTACAGGGGAGAACCAGAGAGAAGGAGAGAGAGGGAAGAGTACATACGAAAACACTTACAAAAAACAAAATAAAAGAAAAAATGGGAACTAAAAGTTTGTGTGTAAATTTGTAAATATATGATCATTTCTCAAGCTTCGTTATAAAGCTTATAGCGACATTATCTTGTACTGAACACGTGCGAACATTTCAGCAAATGTAGCAGGTGCTGTATTCTCTGAAAGTTGAATTTATTCTTAAAACTCCATTTGGTATAAGAGTGCAGGATAAGGTCAGGAGTAAGGCTGGTGATAGCCTTAATGATCCTGGGAGTTAATTGGTCTTAACCCTTAACACAACAGTACTTGATCCATAGTATTCTGATCTATCCAACATGACCCCTACCACCTATTTAACCTGACCTGACTAACCTAATCTGGTCTACTTTGATCCAACCTGACGTAACTTGAAGCAAACTCACCTGACTATAACTTAACTTGACTTACCTACCCTGGCGAGGAGGGGTATAATGTATGAGGGAAGTCAAGCCACGCACCACTACAGGTGTGTGAATCAAAACACCTACATTTCCCTTATGGTAAAAGGAGAAATGTTTGGAGTGTTTCTGTGTACATGCGGTTCAGGCTTGGGTACAAATATTACTGGGAATATGGGACAGTTGTTCATGATAATGACACGAAGTGTAAACTATGTGGTATGTTAAGGTCTCACACCTTCACCCATTATGTTAAGGTCTCACACCCTGGCCCATTATGGTCTTGATTGTTCGTTTATTAATGTGTAACAAACTAGGCTGTTGTAAGAATTATTCCAGAAGGTTCCAGAAGTTTCGGGTAGAGACCTGACCTCTCAACGCACATTCCCCTGGGGATTAGCAGGTCTGAGTCACAAATGGCGGGCATCTTTGTTCATAGTTTTGTATAATGAATCATCCTATAGTATTCAGTAATTTAGAGAAATTAGCCTTTATTCATTTTGTATTAAAATTGTATTGTATAATATTCCTGGTTACAATATCAAGAGTATTCTAATTATTGAGTTTAAGTCACCATCAGTGACATCACGAATCAGATCTAAGTTGTAAGGCAGAGTGACCGGCGGTCATAGGTCATCAGGGTTGACATGTCTACTATTTCTCAAAGTTCAATTAACCATTTTGGGGATCGGGAACAGCTCTGCCGTTAGATGTTTGTGTAATTTAATTTCAGTAAAATAATTCAACCAGTCTGGATCAATTAAGTACAACAGAGGTTAATTATTATAACTTAACCTTGCTAAGTAACTGGGTAAGCGATGCGGAACAATACAATGCTCTAGTCTGGGCTAGACCAGACGAGGACAGATCAGTGTGGACTCCAGATCTACTGGGAGAGGTCACCCATCTTACCTCTCCCAAGACCAGCCCCAACATCTAGCTGGTTGCCCAAGGTATAGTTGCTATTGTTAATTATAGGGATAGTCTTCTCATTTGCCATCCAGGTCAAGTAGGGAGTGTTAAAGTGACAGGGAGTGAACATATTTAGATTTTGTTTTAGTTTTTCTTTTAATAAATTAATTAGTTAATAATTTGCATTTTTATTGTTTCCATGGGTTTATGTGTTTACTTGTCCTGGTCACGTGGTCCACACGAGGCAGAGTTGGATTGGGCGCCGATTCTAACATCGAATCGGAATTCATCATTCCCGCGTAATTAATTCCACACTCAAGGTCATCGGTTATAGTGGGGATCAAGCCTCAAGGTTGATTAATTCGCATGATCGATCCAGACCTCGATCATTGCTGTGTTACTGGTCTGGTGGTGGCGGCGGAGGCGACTCTAGGGTTTTGCTCAAAGCCTAGGTCATGTCATACTGGGTGTAGAATCCTAAGTCGGTCAATCGTCTTAGGACCACGTGGCGTGGAGTTGGCTTTGGTAAAAGTTTTGGAGTCCCTTGTAGAGAATAAAAAGTAAGAATACGGGTAGAGGGGGAGTAGAGAAGAAAGAGAAGTAGAGAGAAACCCTACCCGTGTTACAAATGTATATAGAAACACTGAGATAAGAACTGTTCCTGAACAAATAGCCTGGATGTGTCACAACGGAAAGGTTGATGATATTCTGGAGAGATATAAGAATTTTGTACCAAGACTGTAATCTTTTGTTGAATTGTGTGAATGTCTATTGCAAATTGTCTGTATACCTAGTCATGCAAGTAATTGTGTGTACGTCTGGTAACATACTGCATGTGTAAAGGAAGAAATGTATATGTTTATCACTCAGAATGTTCGGTAATATGTTGCTTGTTTGTGATGTGTGTCTATATATATATGAACACGTTGGACTGAACGGGGTGAGAATAGCTTGAGCTACCTCATCCCTTTTGTGTGTATTTATACCTCAATAAACTTATTTCAATTTCAATTACCTACCCTCACCTGAGGTACTTAAAATTACCTGACCTTGTTAGCCTGACGTGACCTAGTCTGATCAATCCTGACATAACTTGATCTAACCTGACCTAATCTTACCTACCAAACACCTAACCAAGATCCATGTAATCTAGCCAAGCCTCAACAAGCGACTGTTATTTATATGCTCAACAATCTTAAGAATGGATGAAACATACAGGAGGAGCATTTGTTTACAAGCAATGAGCCACGTGCATTTGTTTACAAACAATGAGCCACGTGCATTTGCTTACAAACAATGAGCCACGTGCATTTGTTTACAAACAATGAGCCAACATGGCGTGTGGACACCGAGGTGTCCTAGTGATAGCCCGCTCTAAACACCCGGTGGCGTTCTTCATTATATATTATGTGATGTAATACAATTCTTGTTCCTGGGAGTTGAGCTTAGTCATTTGTTATGCACCTCATACCCATTCCGTGTGCGGTGGTGGAAAGGGTTAGATAATGGGTTCAGGAACTGAACCCCAGAGTTCATTTAGCTAAGCAAGTAAAACAATTTTGTGAAGCTAGTTACACAATTTTTTTTCTTTTACACAAATACATGTACATATATTAATAGTTTTTATATATCACAAGTAATTCAAGAAGTGGCCCACAACAGGTGGATCTTTGTAAGACATTGGTCATGTCTTAGAGAGTATTTATGTTGCGAAAGACATGCCCAACTGTCTAATGCTTTGTTAGTTCATTTGTCAGAAAGTTCTCACCAAATTGATTGGGAGGGTGCTTTTTCAATAACGAAATTGTAAAAATCCTTTTCAATAGGAACATTATTGAATCTGCTTTAATACAGATTACAAAATCATGTAATTTGAACATTAGCAGTGGTTTGTATAATTTAGATCCATTTTTGATTGATCATTTAACGGGTGAATTAAGTAGGATCATTGATACACATTTATCACACTAATATCTTATTAATATCCCATTTTCTCATTAAAGACTTTGAGTCTCACCTCACCTCTTTCCTGCCTATATATCCACACCACTGAACTGTAAATCCATCCTTCTGAAGATGTATTATTAAATATAGAAGTACTCAAGGAAATTAATATAAAATTTAACTATAAAAAATATGAAATATAAAAGTCTTAATCCTTCTTTCGTGGGCTGACATTGATACATTGTTTCACGTGTTAATTTCGTCGTGATTTACACACACACACAAAATCTGTGTGTGTGTGTGTAAATATATATATATATATATATATATATATATATATATATATATATATATATATATATATATATATATATATATATATTGTGTGTGTCTGTGTTAAAATTTTATGTATAATGAGGCTGGAACTTATTTTCAGTAAACATCATGTTGTCTACTCTCATGAAGATCTATGTGTCATCTGCAAAGGATGATAAGGTACTGTAGCTTGTGTTCTTGTCGATGTCCGATATGAGAACAAGAAAGGTACCGGAACAAGCACAGTATCTTGGGCACTGGGAGCTTTTCACGGTCGATGATCCGGATTTGACTTTGTTGACTATTACACTTTGGGGTCTGTTCCTTAGGGAACTGAAGATCCATTTTCCTATTTTGCTAGTAATTCCATTTGAGTGCAATAACACCATGATCACATTTGAAAAGGTTTGCAAAATCTGTGTATCAGGGTTAGTCATCTATGGTGTGGTGTGCCAGGTATATTTTAATTTTTGAAATTTTGCCCCGAGAGGTGAGTTTATTGGGCAGCGCCACTCTCATCTTGTGAGTGGACACACCGTCATAGCAGCATGGACAACACTCCCCAATAGGAAGAAAACCCGCTGTGAGGCAGGAGAGCCCTGTTTTGAGCACCTGTTGTCCATGTGTTTTGTGACCTTACCACTCTTTCAAACATTTTTATGATCAATTCATTTTCTTTCTTTATTATGCACCCCATACCCATCCCGTGGGCGGTGGTGTAAAGGATTACAGAGGCACATAATCGGTTCAGGAACTGAACCCTCTAGTTCATTTAGCTAAGCAAATAACAATTTTTTGACGCTAGTTACAAAATTATTAATGTTATACATACATGTACACATTCTCATACATGTACATATATATGTAACACCGCTCTATTGTAACACCGCCACTAAAATGTACTACTATAATGGAACACCACTATAATGGAACACTAAACTATCCTGAGTAACACTTCCCCATTGGTTGCACTTGGTAACACTGTTATGAGCTGACATATGATGATTACACCGGGACTACAAAGTACACTGCCAACAAGGAGATGCTAACACAGGATGAAATACGCTGCCACCATCTGCCTTTGACCATTGAAACTATATCAAGCAACGAGGCAAGAAACATTGCTTGACTTGGAGAGTACTTTCTATGACTGTCATTAATTACGTAAACGGTTGTCAGCCACTATATCCAAAAGGCTAAGAGGATTCAACAATTGACAAAGACGGGAAATTTAACGAGTTTATTGAGACCAAAATTATGTCAATCACCACTTATAAATGCTACTCTAACACTGGCAAAAAGTTAAGAAATTTGGACATGGAACAAAACCTCAGAGATCACACACATTACCTTAAGACCTCTGTCTCTCCCGGGCTGAGATGTTCTTCACAGACCCGCTCTCGATCCCGGTGTCCTGCACTCTGCGTCCCCTAAGTCCCTAAAGGACCTCTATATACAACCCCCACAGGGGGAGGGGGAGATCTGCTGTTGCTACCCACCAAGAGTGTACAAACACTCAAGAAATATTTCAAAAAGCTTGTTTGACATTCACCATACACTCTTCAAGAGAGGAGTTATTAATTACATGTGACTGACCTCTGACCTGGCCAAAAAGGGGGGGAGATCCAGGGATGTTTACACATAAGAATCTGGAGTCTAATTTCCTTGCATGAAATATTACATGAAACTATGCTGACTAAGACTAACCCAGGAATTTTTAATCAATATACAAGATAAACCGGAGGTCATCTGGGCTGACCTTTTGGAGAAGGCTTCCCTGGGTGTGAACTCTAAGGGGGGGGGGAGGTCCTGGGTGTTACATATATACGTATACATATATACATACACATCTAATCACCCACACAAATACACACATCAATAATCTTTTATAATGTGTGGTGTTAGTGCTACCGATAAAAAAAATAATTGCGTGCGCTTTACTACCTCCTTTGTCAAGTGGCGCAATCTCTGCTGTTTTAGGTATTGTCAGAGATAATAACAGTATCTTCCCTCCGTCTCCAAAAAGATGTTTAGGGCCTGTGATAGTTTTTTTATCATCTTGATGAAAATAGAATTCCAGGCTTTTAAAAATGGCTTGAAAATTACTCTGAGAACCCACTCTAGGTTCTGAAGAGTAATTCGATACTAGAGGTTCTAAAGAGTAATTGAATACTAAAGGAGTATTACTGAAGAGTAATATACTCCTTATGCAGGCGATGAGTCACAATAACGTGGCTTAAGTTGACCAGACCACACACTAGGAGGTGAAGGGACGACGACGTTTGACTTGAGAATGGTCCAGGACGGACCGAAACGTCGTCGTCCCTTCACCTTCTAGTGTGTGGTCTGGTCAACTAATATACTCCTTGCTGAAGTGCCACGTTGAGAGTTTGTAAAACCCGAGCTGGATCTCTTCCTTGACGGAGGAACTCCCAGGAAGAGATCAGTTTTGGTAACACTTTCTCCAAACTTGCCGTTGTATCCTCTACGTTGAACACAGGTGAGAGGCATCTGGCTTTGAACATGGGTGAACACAACCAGCTGAACACAGGGGCCTCGTAGCCTGGTGGATAGTGCACAGGACTCGTAATTCTGTGGCGCGGGTTCGATTCCCACACGAGGCAGAAACAAATGGGCAAAGTTTCTTTCACCCTGAATGCCTCTGTTACCTAGCAGTAAATAGATACCTGGGAATTAGTCAGGTGTCACGGGCTGCTTCCTTAAAGAGCAAAGCTCAACCCCCACAAACACAACCAGCTGAACACAGGTGAACACAAACAGTGAGCTACCTGAACGTCCGTGAACACTAGTAGTGAGCCTGTTGAACACCGATGAACACCTCTGGGTGAGGCAGGTGAACACACCCAGAGGTCGGCTTGATAAACTAGTCCCCCCCCCCCTCCCCCCCTTTCCCTGCTACAAGGATCCTACCGCAAACTACCCAGGTTCCCCGGCACTCAAGCCTCTCCACCAATCCAAACACACCTTCCTCTCCTGTCTCTCTTCTTATTGGCTACTCTCACCCCCCATCATCGTGGAGCCAAGATGCCCGAACCAAATTCTTGATTTTTAAGGCTTTTTTTTTTTTGCCTACCCTGTCTTTTGTTTGGTTGTGGTTCCTGGGGGAAGGGGGTGGGGGGTGGTGGGGAGAGTAGGGGTGAGAAAAAGGGGGGGGGTTACTTTACCTTTGGGGGGGGAAGGTTTAAATGCCCTCCTGGTGGCCAGCTGCCCCTCCTGGTGGTCTGCTGCCCCTCCTGGTGGCCAGCTGCCCCTCCTGGTGGCCTGCTGCCCCTCCTGGTGGCCTGCTGCCCCTCCTGGTGGCCTGCTGCCCCTCCTGGTGGTCTGCTGCCCCTCCTGGTGGTCTGCTGCCCCTCCTGGTGGCCAGCTGCCCCTCCTGGTGGCCAGCTGCCCCTCCTGGTGGCCAGCTGCCCCTCCTGATGGTCTGCTGCCCCTCCTGGTGGCCTGCTGCCCCTCCTGGTGGCCAGCTGCCCCTGCTGGTGGCCAGCTGCCCCTCCTGGTGGCCAGCTGCCCCTCCTGGTGGCCAGCTGCCCCTCCTGGTGGCCTGCTGCCCCTCCTGGTGGCCAGCTGCCCCTCCTGGTGGCCAGCTGCCCCTCCTGGTGGCCAGCTGCCCCTCCTGGTGGCCAGCTGCCCCTCCTGGTGGCCAGCTGCCCCTCCTGGTGGCCAGCTGGCCCTCCTGGTGGCCAGCTGCCCCTCCTGGTGGCCTGCTGCCCTCCTGGTGGCCAGCTGCCCCTCCTGGTGGCCAGCTGCCCCTCCTGGTGGCCAGCTGCCCCTCCTGGTGGCCAGCTGCCCCTCCTGGTGGCCAGCTGCCCCTCCTGGTGGCCTGCTGCCCCTCCTGGTGGCCAGCTGCCCCTCCTGGTGGCCAGCTGCCCCTCCTGGTGGCCAGCTTCCCCTCCTGGTGGCCAGCTGCCCCTCCTGGTGGCCAGCTGCCCCTCCTGGTGGCTATCTGACTGATGGGGTGACCGATAAGGGCTCTCATCTTCCTACCATATCTACTCCTCTCTGTCCTTCTCTTCTGTCTTACCTCCTATACATCACCTTTCTCTTTGTAAACAGACATTAATGACACTATGTAAGACGACACCTCGAACACTGTTTATGTAGGACAGACGTAAATATGTGTATTTATGTGTGTAGGTTTTCATTTTATAAGCACTACAATCACCTTCTGTGGTTGTTTAATAAATCACTGAACTATATGTTTAACAGATCTCTCACCCTGTCCACGGAGGACAGAAGAAAATGTATATATGCTGGTTAGCATTGTAAATGTGTGGCCACGTCTGTGGTAGAAAATAATGATAATAATAAAAATATCTCTCTCTCTCTCTCTCTCTCTCTCTCTCTCTCTCTCTCTCTCTCTCTCTCTCTCTCTCTCTCTCTCTCTCTCTCTCTCTCTCTCTCTCTCTCTCCCCCCTACACTCTTTCTTGTCTCCTTATCCCATTTTCGCTTGCAATCTTCTCCTCTCCCTTCCTTACCTTTCTACCTACCTACCTACCTACCTACCTACCTACCTACCTACCTACCTACCTACCTACCTACCTACCTACCTACCTACCTACCTCCCTTATACTCCATCCTATCATTATATTGTTAACAAAATATTCTTGCTGTAAAGATCTGACTTACAGTCATATATTTCGGTATGAGGCAATAATTCGGTAACGTTCCCATACATAATTTTGTAAATTAAAAAATAAATGTAATTGATAGGTTGAGAGGGTCGTGTGGGTCTTTTTTTTTTTTTTTTTGATTGTTATTTGCTTGTTTTAAAGACCTGCCTCCCCGTTCAGGCTATATTCTTGTATTTAAGAAGATACGTATTAATGAAACTGCCGAAGGCCTATTAATTCATACGGGGCAGCTGGTATTTATATCCACCCAAACTCATTCCTGTATGTATGACTATCCTGGTAGGATATACACGCAGGTTGGTGAGCGCGCGCGCGCGCGCACACACACACACACACACACACACACACACACACACACACACACACACACACACACACACACACACACACACACACAGACACACACGTGTTACGTCACTACAACAAGTCCCTTTAATATTAAAGAATAACACTTCACGTGAAGAGCAAGTCTGTTGGGCCACATATTTGTGCTCTCTCTCTCTCCCTCTCTCCCTCTCTCTCTCTCTCTCTCTCTCTCTCTCTCTCTCTCTCTCTCTCTCTCTCTCTCTCTCTCTCTCTCTCTCTCTCTCTCTCTCAACCATATACCACATGTCACCCAACCTCACTGGACTTTGCAGTAGCCATGCACTCTGCTCCAGGCCCTGACTCCTGGATATTCATCAAGAATTACTAAAACTCTCGTCTCAGACCTTAAATATCTGATGGAGACGGAGCCTTGATGCTGGTGTTATCCCTGGCATAACACCAGTCTACCACTACTGGTGCTAGACTGGTGTTATGGATCTTCATACGGTGTTATGTCTACTACTACTACTGAAAACAGATGAGATTGCGCCACTACACACTGGGGGTAGTAAAGCTGAAGTAAAAATTTATACACCATCACACATAACAAATTTTGAGAGAGTGCTAAGAAGTAAGATCACAAAATACATGGAATCACAGCATCTCCATAACCCCGGACAACATGGTTTCAGAACAGGGCGCTCTTGCCTGTCACAGTTGCTGGACCACTATGACATGGCACTAGATGCCATGGAAGACAAACAAAACGCTGATGTAATTTACACAGATTTACGCAAAAGCCTTCGATAAATGTGACCATGGTGTTATTGCACATAAAATGCGTTCAAAGGGAATTTTTGGCTAAGAAAGGCGATGGATCTTCAATTTCAGAAGCCAGAGTGTAATAATCAACAAAGTAAAATCTAGATCATCCACCGTGAGAACCTCAGTCCCCTCCAGGGCACCGTACTTGCTCCGGTACTGTTTCTTATCGATAACATGACGTGTAATGAAGATCAGCTCCAGCTATGAAAATAGCTAAAATTTCACAATAACGTGGCGGATACAACTGCTTGAGAAATGAAAAAGGTTGGATAAGAAGGACCTTCCAAACAAGTGATGCTATACCAATGATGATACTGTTTAAAACACTAGTGCTCTCTAGGGTGGAATATTGCTGCACAACAGCAGCCCATTTCAAAGCTGGCTGGAGAGCCTACAAAGGTCTTATTCTGCCCGAATTCTCTCAATAAAACATGTAAATTATTGGGATCCCTTAAACAATTTTGAGTCTGTTTTCTCTAGAGCCTAGGTGGAGGAGTTATATATTTACACGTAAGATATTGGAAGGACTGCCCAGATTTGCACACGGAAGCAATTCGAAGACAAAGAGAAGATTCAGCGGTATGTCACCAGACTGGTCCCGGAACTTAGAGGTATGAGCTACGAGGAAAGGCTAAGGGAGCTGACTCTCACATCCCTGGAAAACAGAAGAGCAAGGGGGAGACATGATAACCACCTACAAAATTCTCATTGGAATTGACAGGGTGGACAAAGACAAACTCTTTAGCACGAGTGGAACACGAACAAGGGGACATAGGTGGAAACTTAGTACCCATTAGAAAGAATTTTTTCAGTGAGTAGTTAACAAATGGAGTGCATTAGGCAGTGATGTGGTGGAGGCTGACTCCATACACAGTTTCAAATGTAGATATGATAGATCCCAGTAGACTCAAGAATCTGTACACCAGTTGATTGACAGTTGAGAGGCGGGACCAAAGAGCCAGAGTTCAACCCCAGCAAGCACAACTAGATGAGTACAACTAGGTGAGTACATGAGTCCAGAAGGCATGACAGGCTGTGCAAAATAGTCACGTTGAAAGCCAGAGGTGCAACAGGTGCATTCTATAACCAACAAGGGCCCAAGACTGTTCAACACCACTACACATGAAGGGTATAACTGGCCGACGTCTCGCGGTGCTCAAGAGATAACTCTATAAACACCTCCAAAGGATACCTGATCAACCAGACTGTGGTTTATACGTCAGGACAGCGAAGAGCCGCGTCCAACAGCCTGGTTGACCAGTCCACCAATCACAGGCCTGGTCAGAGACCGGGCCGCGGGGACGTTGATCCCCAGAACCAAGAGGTAGATAGAGTTGTGAGAAGGGACGGGGCAGACCTACTGGGAGGTGAGGGCAGCAGCTGGCCCGGGGCTCGGGGAGTTGGTGGCGGCTCCACCAACCATTCAAGAGGAGCCTGAAGGCTCTGGGTGAACGGGTTCTCTCTCCTCTTGAGGGGGATCACAATGGTATACTGCCTGTGTCTGTGTACTCACCTACTGGTGCTTGCGGGGGTTGAGCTTCGGCTCTTTGGTCCTGCCTCTCAACTGTCAATCAACTGTTACTAACTACTAATTTGATTTTCCACACACACACAGCCCCAGGAAGCAGTCCGTAGCAGCTGTCTAACTCCCAGGCGCCTATTTACTGGTAGGTAACAGGAGCATCAGGGTGAAGGAAAATCTGCCCATTTGTTTTTCCGCCGGCTGCGGGAATCGAACCCCGGCCCCTAGGTCCACGAGTGTCGAGCGCTGTCCACTCAGCCAGCCAGCCCCCCGGTGCGTGTACTCACCTATTTGTGCTTGCGGGGGTTGAGCTCTGATTCTTTGGCCCATGTGTGTGTGTGTGTGTGTGTGTGTATTCACCTAGTTGTATTCACCTAGTTGTGCTTCCCGAGTCGAGAGACTCCTCCTCAGCTCCGCCTTTCAGCTATCATCAGTTCAGTGGAATTTCAGTTTTCACTCACTTGCTTTTGTTAATTACACTTGAAACTGTATACCTAAATGACTTTCCATCCCACATTAGCCTCCAAATGCGTGATGGATCGATGAGTTAGCCAAAACTTTTGCTCATAAAGAGGGAATTGATTACCATCTTGGACTGCCTTTGAGCAGCCTAAGGGCAGTAATATTCCGGGAACATCAACACAATCTCGTAGACTTGAGGCAAAGTGAAATTCACATCAGTTGCTCTGTAACACCGCTCTATTGTAACACCACTATAATGCACCACTATAATGGAACACCACTATAATGGAACACCACTATAATGGAACACTAAACTAATAATGTAAACCCTACTTATCCTGAGTAACACTTCCCCATCGGTTGCACTTGGTAACACTGTTATGAAACACGGTAATGTGAGCTGACATATGATGGTTACACCGGAACCAAAAGATACACTGCCAATAAGGAAATGCTAACACCAGGATTAAATACGCTGCCACCATCTGCCTTTGACCATTGAGACTATATCAAGCAACGAGGCAAGAAACATTGCTTGACGTGGAGAGTACTTTCTATGACTGTCATTAATTATGAAAACGGTTGTCAGCCACTATATCCAAAAGGCTAAGAGGATTCAACAACTGACACAGACGGGAAATTTAACATGAGTTTATTGAGACCAAAATTATGTCAATCACCACTTATAAATCCTACTCTAACACTGGCAAAAAGTTAAGAAATTTGGAAATGGAACAAAACCTCAGAGATCACACACATTACCTTAAGACCTGTTTCTCCCTGGCTGAGATGTTCTTCACAGCCCTCTCTGGACCCCGGTGTCCGGCACTATGTCTCTACTAAGTCCCTACAGGACCTCTATATACAACCCCCACAGGGGGCAGGGGGGAGATCTGCTGTTGCTACCTAGGTCAGAAATGCTAGGGGGGTCGGGCCACACGTGCACAAACACTTAAACAATATTTCAATAAGCTTGTTTGACATTCACCATACACTCTTCAAGAGAGGAGTTATTAATTACGTGTGTGACTGACCTCTGACCTGGCCAAAAGGGGGAGATCCATGGATGTTTACACATAAGAATCTGGAGTCTAATTCCCTTGCATGAAATATTACATACTTGAAACTATGCTAAGACTAACCCAGGAATTTTTTTTAATCAACATACAAGATAATCCGGAGGTCATCTGGGCTGACCTCTTGGAGAAGGCTTCCCTGAGTATGACCTCCAAGGGGGGGGGGAGGTCATGGGTGTTACAGCTCCCATCTATCATCATTCTATCATGCGGGAAGAACCGCACGTCTATGGGTCATCCAATAAGGTTAGCAGACTTCTAGATGTTACCACTGCTAGGCTTAGGCTCGGCTACAAGTACCTCTGGCAGTTTGTAACATCTGCTGATGTAGATTTGACTAAATGTAAACTCTGTCAGCAGAACTACTCGCATACTTTGCGTCATTATATAACTGAATGTGAAAAAAAATTCATGGAATTCGGAGATAACACCATCAATGGTGTTCAAGAAATGTGTAAGTCCTTCATTCGAAATGATGTACTATGAGAAATCTTAGCCAAGTATTCAAAATCTGCTTACTGTAAGTGCAGCTGCACATGACTGTAAAGCTGCCGCCCAGTTGGGTGGGTGTGGAGCACATGACCGTAAAGCTGCCGCCCAGTTGGGTGGGTGTGGAGCACGTGACAGTAAAGCTGCCGCCCAGTTGGGTGGGTGTGGAGCACATGACCGTAAAGCTGCCGCCCAGTTGGGTGGGTGTGGAGCACATGACCGTAAAGCTGCCACCCAGTTGGGTGGGTGTGGAGCACATGACCGTAAAGCTGCCGCCCAGTTGGGTGGGTGTGGAGCACATGACCGTAAAGCTGCCGCCCAGTTGGGTGGGTGTGGAGCACATGACCGTAAAGCTGCCGCCCAGTTGGGTGGGTGTGGAGCACATGACCGTAAAGCTGCCGCCCAGTTGGGTGGGTGTGGAGCACATGACCGTAAAGCTGCCGCCCAGTTGGGTGGGTGTGGAGCACATGACTGTAAAGCTGCCGCCCAGTTGGGTGGGTGTGGAGCACATGACCGTAAAGCTGCCGCCCAGTTGGGTGGGTGTGGAGCACATGACTGTAAAGCTGCCGCCCAGTTGGGTGGGTGTGGAGCACATGACCGTAAAGCTGCCGCCCAGTTGGGTGGGTGTGGAGCACATGACCGTAAAGCTGCCGCCCAGTTGGGTGGGTGTGGAGCACATGACCGTAAAGCTGCCGCCCAGTTGGGTGGGTGTGGAGCACATGACTGTAAAGCTGCCGCCCAGTTGGGTGGGTGTGGAGCACATGACTGTAAAGCTGCCGCCCAGTTGGGTGGGTGTGGAGCACATGACCGTAAAGCTGCCGCCCAGTTGGGTGGGTGTGGAGCACATGACCGTAAAGCTGCCGCCCAGTTGGGTGGGTGTGGAGCACATGACCGTAAAGCTGCCGCCCAGTTGGGTGGGTGTGGAGCACATGACCGTAAAGCTGCCGCCCAGTTGGGTGGGTGTGGAGCACATGACCGTAAAGCTGCCGCCCAGTTGGGTGGGTGTGGAGCACATGACCGTAAAGCTGCCGCCCAGTTGGGTGGGTGTGGAGCACGTGACCGTAAAGCTGCCGCCCAGTTGGGTGGGTGTGGAGCAGGATTAGTAACTCTGTAACTGACTCACCACAGATATAAATTGCCTTGTATAGAGACTGTTGTGGGCCACATCTTGAACCACTTTTGATATTAAAAGACTATTGATATATGTATATGTATTTGTGTGTACGGGTATATGTATATATGTATGTATGTGTGTATTTAAAGACTTGTGTAACTAGCTTCACAAGACTATTACTTAGCTAAATAACCGATGAGGTTCGTTTGATATATGGAACTAAAATGCCAAGCAATAAATATGAAAAAACAGTAATTGGAATGCAAGAAACTTCACAAGATCCCCCCAGGAATGTCTTATCTAAACACTGGAAAGTCTGGGGTCGTACGACGGTCGGAAGTTCATGAAGACGACGACGGCGCTGCGGCCGACCCAACTATCAAATGGTTAAGGGAGCGAGATTAATGGGTCCAGGGGACCGACGATGGGACGATAAAGCGGCGGCCACGCTGCCCTTGACAGACAGGTAGAGGTATTAAAGGACGTGATAGTGAACTGTGGGTATGGTGTAGGGTGATGGAAGGGGGGTGGGGGTTGATGGAAGGGGGGTGTCGGGTGATGGAAGGGGGGTGGGGGGTGATGGAACGGGGGGGGGGGGGGAGGGGGTGTAGTGCCACTGTTAGTGTTGGAGAAGGCGTTTTTATTATTTTTATTTTTTATTATTTTCTACCACAGACGTGGCCAGACATTAACAATGCTAACCAGCATATATACATTTTCTTCTGTCCTCCATGGACAGGGTGAGAGATGTGTTAAAACATATAGTTCAAGGGTTTAATGAACAATCAACAACAGAAGGTGAGTCGGTGCTTTTAAAATGCTAAGCTAACCTACATACGTAAATACATAGAAACAAATCAACCAGGTAAACAGATTTACGTATGCCCTACATAAAGTGTTAGATGTGTCTTTTACATAGTGTCATTAATGTGCATTTACAAAGGTGAAATGTAATTCTGATCAGCTTCCATATATACTTTATACGTTATGGAGCACCTGGTGTGGTGTTGAGAGGGCTACATGGCACGGAAATGAATACCCACAAGACAGAAGGGAAGCTCAGAGGCATTTTAAAAACGACATTGCAGCCAACACTAAGACCAACCAAGTCTCTTGTACAGCCTCATTAGCAAAACAACAGTAAGACTATTTGATCAGGTGGAAGAGACAAGAGGGATAATTCTCACAGAAAAAGATTAGGTGATGTGTGAGGAACTTAACAAGAGATTTCAGATTTTTACAAAGGAACCAACGTGGAGACCAGAGTTGTGAGATGGAAGGTCGGAGGAAGCACTGGATGGCACAGTAGTCACTGTTGAAGAGATTAACAAAAAAAAATACCTAGAGGAACTAGATGCAACAAAATCTAGTACTTCGGCGGCTGCAGAAGTACTTCGCCACTAACTAATGGTTTCAATAAAATACTCGAAACAGGAAATCGTCCAGAATTCTACAAAATGGCAAATGTAGTCCCAATATTCAAAAAGGGGGGCAGGCAGGAAGCACTAATTTACATACCAGTGTCACTGATAAGTGTGCCATGTGAAGTGCTGAAGAGAGTCCTTGGCAGCATGGATTCAGGTGGGACAAGCCATACCTTGGGCACATGATCGAATTCTGTGATATAGGCGGGACCAAAGAGCCAGAGCTCAACCCCCGCAAACACAACTAGGTGAGTACATAGGCAGGGTAACATCAGCAGCATATGAGACGCTGTCAAACATTAGAACATCGTTTAGGAAACTCGAACCAGGATTCTTTTTAAAGGAATTTACACTCTACTTATTGTGAACCATAAAACTAAAATAGCAAAAGTGCAAAGATTTGCTGCAAGATTATTGCCAGAGCATATAGAGCTAAGAGGATTCAGTTAAGAATATAGGTTGAGAAAACTGGACCTCACTGCTCTGGAGGACAGAGCAGCCATGATTGTAACATACAAGATACCGAGGGGGAATAAAGGTAGACATGGACAGCCTTTTTATATAAGACAAGAGGACACAAGTGCCAGCTGGAAACTTCAATGAGTCGAAAACTCTCATCTTTTTTTATATTATGTTTTGAGCAAATCCTTAATCTCAATTTTCCCCCGGAATAAGACCCACCAAATCGTTTAACAACCAGGTACTCATTCATTTCTGAGTGAACAGAGGCTACAGTAAAGGATTGGCGCCCAGTCAATCCTCCTCGACCAGGAAACGAACCCAGGCCAAAGCGCTCGCGAAGCGCTGGGCGAATGCTTTACCAATGCGCCAAGGGGGACTGTATTTATTGTGTGTATGTATACCGTGTATGTTCTCTGTATTCCCTCTATTTCACCCATATCTCTCTAAACATAATGTGTTCAACTAAATTTTAATAAGGCATTTTAACTACGACATTACGTATCTTCATTATCTAAAAGTGCCCTAGAAAATATCCCTTGATACATAAAGATATCTCGGAGATAAAGATATATTTTCATACCTTAGATGTGTGAAGATGTCTCGGAGAGCTTCCTTCTTGTGTAAAGGTGTCCTAGAAGGTCTCCCTTGATCCATTAAGTTGTCTCGGAACACATGATTGAGGTCTCCGACCCAGTCCTTGTCCCAGTCCAGGGGCCAGATTCACGAAGTAGTTATGCAAGCACGTACGAACCTGTACATCTTTTCTCGATCTTTGGCGACTTTGTTTACAATTATTAAACCCTGAAGCACCAGGAGGCTGTTTATAACAATAACAACAGTTGGGTGGGAAGTTTTCATGCTTGTAAACTGTTTAATAAATGTA
Organism: Procambarus clarkii; assembly: GCF_040958095.1. Lineage (NCBI taxonomy): Eukaryota > Metazoa > Arthropoda > Malacostraca > Decapoda > Cambaridae > Procambarus > Procambarus clarkii. Next base: position 44,261,507 of record NC_091171.1, read on the forward strand.
ACTAAAGCCGTCAAAGATTGAGGAAAGATGTACACGTTCGTAAGTACTTGCGTAACTGCTTCGTGAATCTGACCCCAGTCCTTGTTACATAAAGATGGCTCGGAGAGCTTCCTTAAATGCATAAAGACGTCTTAGTGAATATCTCCTTGATGCATCAAGATGTCATAAAATGCTTGCTTTGATGCCTTGCCTTTCGGTTACCTTGCGTTGGGTCTGGGGGTGATAGTCCCTGCGGCTCGGTCTCTGACATGGTCCCCGCGGTTACCTTGAGGTGCTTCCGGGGCTTAGCGTCCCCGCGGCCCGGTCGTCGACCAGGCGTCCTGACTTAGGTCTCTCAACTTAGCTTTAAATTTGCCAAAAGCAAAAATTTAAAGCTGAGCTGTCATCCCCCCCCCTCCCTCCCTATTACTACAACTACTGAGGTGTTTGGGTAGACAGAGGCGTGGTCGGGAGGCCAGGAATGTGTTTGGAGGGACAGGGGACGTGTTTGGGTGGCTAGGGACGTCTTCCAGTGGCCAAGGACGTGTTCATTTGGTCAGGAACGTGTTCGGGTTGCCAGAGACGTGTTCAGGTGGCCAGAGACATGTTCGGGCAGTAGCAGCAGTCATAATAACAGTTGCAGTAACACAGAAGCAGCTCTAATATTAATGTGTGTGGGGGCAGGTGAGGCGGGACCAGGTGAGACAGGCCTCATCGTCCGCACTACAGGTACGCTAATTGACCAGAAGGTACGGCGGGAATACTTAAGGCAGGTGTACCACTAATTTGTCTTCATGACCCATCCCTTCCCGACACTTACTGCACCTCAAGTTAGACCCTATCGACATCAGCATCTTAATTGAGGTCTTTAATGGCATTCAAGCGGCTCAATTCTTGGACTCTATGAGCATCTGTCTTGGTTCGGTAGTTGCAGTAGGTTGCTTATGGTATGGTTAGGTTAGGGTAGGTTAGGTTACTTAGAATTAGTAATTTCTAGGTTACTTAGGATTAGACTAAACCAATCTAGTCTAGTAAATATTTGACATAGCTTTTGAAATGATAGAATTTTTATCATAGATGATCCAGTAAAGTTGCGGAGAATTTAAATCCAACGAATCAGCACTAAGTTTATATGAATTTACCAATCAGCGTACAAGGATTTAGTTGATGTTGTCCACTCATAGAGCGCGAATTATGAGGCCAGCACTCAGTACCAAGCACACTATAGGCGGGAGGTCAGTCTTTTAAAAGAAAAAATTCTCTCTCTCTCTCTCTCTCTCTCTCTCTCTCTCTCTCTCTCTCTCTCTCTCTCTCTCTCTCTCTCTCTCTCTCAATATTTCTAACTTGGGACATTTTTGTTAACTTTTGTATACATCTTTCATGTATAGTTCCAGTAAAAAAGATCATACTAGGTAACTAGACATACCGGTAAAATAGTTCAGATTTTTACAGGTGTGAAAATTTGTAAACCATACCTAATCAGGACGCGATAATTCTCGATGATTCAGAGTTACTCATAATTTTGGCTCCATAACCCACTCAGAAAAATACTTCAGGACTTTCTTTCGAGTGGCAAACCACCGGTTGGGAACCGTTGATAGTTTTAGATACAACAGAATGTTGGGTAGTTAGCCCCTTTATCTTGGTGCAGTCTACAATTGGCCTGTCATGTCGGGGAAGTCAAAAGTAACTACAGGCTGTTAAGGAAGTCACACTGCTCAAGCTCCATTACAAACATGTGACTTCTCGATGATGGGAGCCGGTCGGCCGAGCGGACAGCACACTGGACTTGTGATCCTGTGGTCCCGGGTTCGATCCCGGGCGCCGGCGAGAAACAATGGGCAGAGTTTCTTTCTCCCTATGCCCCTGTTACCTAGCAGTAAAATAGGTACCTGGGTGTTAGTCAGCTGTCACGGGCTGCTTCCTGGGGATGGAGGCCTGGTCGAGGACCGGGCCGCGGGGACACTAAAGCCCCGAAATCATCTCAAGATAACCTCTAACTTAATAACATAATGATGGAACTCCTCGAAAAGAGTTGTATTCGACGCATGAAAGACAAATAGAAACTTGTATAGCAGCTTGTAAGTACTTATAAGTACGTATAGCAGAGCAAGTAAAGACCCCAAAGGTTGATTTTTCTTCAGTTATATCAAGCAAAGATGAGGGAAAACACAGGTCTATTAAACCTGAGACAGGTCACATACCTGGTAATGACGAAGAAATGAGTAGTATTTTCAGTAAATTTTGTGTCTCTGTATTTACTCGAGATGAGCTTAATATTTTGTCCTCTTCGGAACAAATCAATGTTGTTGGTGAAGAGGCCAGAGCGACTACTCGCGGGGCTGCCAGGGAGGAAGTTATTAAAAAGTAGAAAAACTAAAGCCAAGCAAGTCCCCAGGGGACTGGGGACTTGTGCAGAATACCCCCGTTGAAAAGCAGAGGTTGACTGATCTAACAGTCAACCAGGCTGTTGGACGCGGCTGCTCGTAGCCTGACGTTTGAGTCACAGCCTGGTTGATCAGGTATCCTTTGGAGGTGTTTATCCAGTTCTCTCTTGAACACTGTGAGGGGTCGGCCAGTTAGGCCACTTATGTGTAGTGGAAGCGTGTTGAACAGTTTCGGGCCTCTGATGTTGATAAAGTTCTCTCTCAGAGTACCTGTTGCACCTCTGTTTTTCAACGGGGGTATTCTGCACATCCTGTCATGCCTCCTGGTCTCATGGAGTGATATTTCTGTGTGAAGGTTTGGGACCAGCCCCTCTACTATTTTCCACGTGTAAATTATTATGTATCTCTCCCGCCTGCGCTCAAGGGAGTACAGATTTAGGCATTTTAGTCGTTCCCAATAGTTTAGATGTTTTACTGAGTGGATTCTAGCAGTAAAGGATCTCTGTACGCTCTCCAGGTCAGCAATTTCTCCAGCTTTGAAAGGGGCTGTCATTGTGCAGCAGTACTCCACTCTAGATAGCACAAGCGTTTTGAAAAGTATCATCATCGGTATAGCATCTCTAGTGTGAAAAGTTCTTGTTATCCAACCTGTCATTTTTCTTGCAGTTGTGACGGCTACTTTATTGTGTTCTTTAAAGGTGAGGTCTTCCGACATGAGTACACCCAGATCCTTTACATTGCCTTTTCGTTCTATGTTATGATTTGACTGAGTTTTGTGCGTAGTTTCCGTTTTTATATTTTTTTTTTCCATAGCGCATGAGCTGGAACTTATCTTCATTAAATACCATATTATTTTCTGTAGGCTATTGAAAGACCTGATTTACACCCAATTACAGGTTCGCCGTGTCCTCTATGTTGCCAACTCTCATAAAAATCCTAGTGTCAACTGCAAAGGATGATACAGTGCTATAGGTTGTGTCCTTGTCTATGTCCGATATGAGGATGAGAAAGAGTACTGGAGCAAGCACAGTACCCTGGGGGACTGTACAGGAGCAAGCACAGTACCCTGGGGGACTGAGCTCTTCACGGTTGATGGTCCGGATTTTATTGTGTTGACTATTACACATTGGGTTCTGTTAGTCAGGAAATTGTAGATCCATCTACATATTTTTCCAGTAATTCCTTTTGAACGCATTTTGTGTTCAATAACACCATGGTCACAGTTGTCGAAGGCCAGATGAAGTGTTTGCCAGGCTGCTTAACGTATGCAAAGTGGAGCTTTGTGACCCTTTGTCTTGCATATTCAGTAAATCATTAGAGTCGAGCAAAGTACCCAAGTCCTGGAAGGTTACTAATGTGGTAATTATTATTAAGAAGGAAGATAGATGACTTGCATCGAGCTATCATCCATTTAGCTTAATGACTATTGTGGTAAAATTGCTTGAATCAGTAATAGCAAGAACCATTCATCTACATCTTAAAAAAAGCAACAGATTAATAAATGATTCACAACATGGTTTTAGTAAAGACCGTTCATGTTTGACATATTTGCTTTATTCTATCCCAACAGATTGAGGCAGTGGAGAGTAGGGAAGGTTTGCGACGTTGTGGCCCTTGACTTTGACAAAGCTTTTGATACAGTGCCTCAAGAAAGACTGGCTAGACAGAGTCTCACAGTATTGGGGGGGGGGGGTGCTATCTTAAGCTGGACAAGGGCTCGGCTTCAAAGGAAACAATGAGAGTTAAGTCATAGTGGGAAACCTGTAAGTGGAGTGCCTCAAGGCTCTGTCCTGTAGACTTAACATCAAAGCAAGAGTAGTAGACAATGCAACAGAGAGTTGCCACTCACACCAACAGAGCAGCACCAGACGCCCCAACAGAGCTGCACCACACACCACTAACAGAGCAGCACCACACACCACCAACAGAGCAGCACCACACACCACTAACAGAGCAGCACCACACACCACCAACAGAGCAGCACCACACACCACCAACAGAGCAGCACCAGACGCCCCAACAGAGCAGCACCACACACCACTAACAGAGCAGCACCACACACCACCAACAGAGCAGCACCACACACCACCAACAGAGCAGCACCACACACCACCAACAGAGCAGCACCAGACGCCCCAACAGAGCTGCACCACACACCATCAACAGAGCAGCACACACCACCAACAGAGCAGCACCACACACACCATCAACAGAGCAGCACCACACACACCATCAACAGAGCAGCACCACACACCACTAACAGAGCAGCACCACACACCACTAACAGAGCTGCACCACACACCACTAACAGAGCAGCACCACACACCAACAGAGCTGCACCACACACACCATCAACAGAGCAGCACCACACACACCATCAACAGAGCAGCACCACACACCACTAACAGAGCAGCACCACACACCACCAGAGCTGCACCGCACACACCATCAACAGAGCAGCACCACACACCACCAACAGAGCAGCACCAGACGCCCCAACAGAGCTGCACCACACACACCATCAACAGAGCAGCACCACACACCACTAACAGAGCAGCACCACACACACCACTAACAGAGCAGCACCACACACCAACAGAGCAGCACCACACACCACTAACAGAGCAGCACCACACACCATCAACAGAGCAGCACCACACACCACCAACAGAGCAGCACCAGACGCCCCAACAGAGCTGCACCACACACACCATCAACAGAGCAGCACCACACACCAACAGAGCTGCACCACACACACCATCAACAGAGCAGCACCACACACACCATCAACAGAGCAGCACCACACACCACTAACAGAGCTGCACCACACACCACCAACAGAGCAGCACCACACACCAACAGAGCTGCACCACACACCACCAACAGAGCTGCACCACACACCAACAGAGCAGCACCACACACCAACAGAGCTGCACCACACACCACCAACAGAGCAGCACCACACACCACCAACAGAGCAGCAGCACACACCACCAACAGAGCAGCAGCACACACCACCAACAGAGCAGCACCACACACCAACAGAGCTGCACCACACACACCATCAACAGAGCAGCACCAAACACCAACAGAGCTGCACCACACACACCATCAACAGAGCAGCACCACACACCACCAACAGAGCAGCACCACACACCACCAACAGAGCTGCACCACACACCACCAACAGAGCAGCACCACACACCACCAACAGAGCAGCACCACACACCACTAACAGAGCTGCACCACACACACCATCAACAGAGCAGCACCACACACACCATCAACAGAGCAGCACCACACACCACTAACAGAGCAGCACCACACACACCACTAACAGAGCAGCACCACACACCACTAACAGAGCAGCACCACACACCATCAACAGAGCAGCACCACACACCACCAACAGAGCAGCACCAGACGCCCCAACAGAGCTGCACCACACACACCATCAACAGAGCAGCACCACACACCAACAGAGCTGCACCACACACACCATCAACAGAGCAGCACCACACACACCATCAACAGAGCAGCACCACACACACCATCAACAGAGCAGCACCACACACCACTAACAGAGCTGCACCACACACCACCAACAGAGCAGCACCACACACCAACAGAGCTGCACCACACACCACCAACAGAGCTGCACCACACACCAACAGAGCAGCACCACACACCAACAGAGCTGCACCACACACCACCAACAGAGCAGCACCACACACCACCAACAGAGCAGCAGCACACACCACCAACAGAGCAGCAGCACACACCACCAACAGAGCAGCAGCACACACCACCAACAGAGCAGCACCACACACCAACAGAGCTGCACCACACACACCATCAACAGAGCAGCACCAAACACCAACAGAGCTGCACCACACACACCATCAACAGAGCAGCACCACACACCACCAACAGAGCAGCACCACACACCACCAACAGAGCTGCACCACACACCACCAACAGAGCAGCACCACACACCACCAACAGAGCAGCACCACACACCACCAACAGAGCAGCACCACACACCAACAGAGCTGCACCACACACCACCAACAGAGCAGCACCACACACCAACAGAGCTGCACCACACACCACCAACAGAGCAGCACCACACACCAACAGAGCAGCACCACACACACCACCAACAGAGCAGCAGCACACACCACCAACAGAGCAGCACCACACACCACCAACAGAGCAGCACCACACACCACCATCAACAGAGCAGCACCACACACACCACCATCAACAGAGCAGCACCACACACCACCATCAACAGAGCAGCACCACACACCACCAACAGAGCAGCACCACACACCACCAACAGAGCAGCACCACACACCACCAACAGAGCAGCACCACACACCACCAACAGAGCAGCACCACACACCAACAGAGCTGCACCACACACCAACAGAGCTGCACCACACACCAACAGAGCAGCACCACACACCACCAACAGAGCAGCAGCACACACCACCAACAGAGCAGCAGCACACACCACCAACAGAGCAGCACCACACACCACCAACAGAGCAGCACCACACACCACCAACAGAGCAGCACCACACACCATCAACAGAGCAGCACCACACACCACAAACAGAGCAGCACCACACACCACAAACAGAGCAGCACCACACACCAACAGAGCAGCACCACACACCAACAGAGCAGCACCACACACCACAAACAGAGCAGCACCACACACCAACAGAGCAGCACCACACACCAACAGAGCAGCACCACACACCAACAGAGCAGCACCACACACCAACAGAGCAGCACCACACACCACCAACAGAGCAGCACCACACACCACCAACAGAGCAGCACCAGACGCCCCAACAGAGCTGCACCACACACCACCAACAGAGCAGCACCACACACCAACAGAGCTGCACCACACACCACCAACAGAGCTGCACCACACACCACCAACAGAGCTGCACCACACACCACCAACAGAGCAGCACCACACACCAACAGAGCAGCACCACACACCACCAACAGAGCAGCACCACACACCACCAACAGAGCAGCACCACACACCAACAGAGCTGCACCACACCAACAGAGCTGCACCACACACCAACAAAGCAGCACCACACACCACCAACAGAGCAGCACCACACACCAACAGAGCTGCACCACACACCAACAGAGCAGCACCACACACCAACAGAGCTGCACCACACACCAACAGAGCTGCACCACACACCAACAGAGCTGCACCACACACCAACAGAGCTGCACCACACACCAACAGAGCTGCACCACACACCAACAGAGCTGCACCACACACCAACAGAGCTGCACCACACACCAACAGAGCAGCACCACACACCAACAGAGCTGCACCACACACCAACAGAGCAGCACCACACACCAACAGAGCTTCACCACACACCAACAGAGCTGCACCAAACACCAACAGAGCTGCACCACACACCACCAACAGAGCTGCACCACACACACCAACAGAGCTGCACCACACACCAACAGAGCTGCACCACACACCAACAGAGCTGCACCACACACACGAACAGAGCTGCACCACACACCACCAACAGAGCTGCACCACACACCAACAGAGCTGCACCACACACCAACAGAGCAGCACCACACACCAACAGAGCAGCACCACACACCACCAACAGAGCTGCACCACACACCAACAGAGCTGCACCACACACCAACAGAGCTGCACCACACACCAACAGAGCTGCACCACACACCAACAGAGCTGCACCACACACCAACAGAGCTGCACCACACACCAACAGAGCAGCACCACACTCCACCAACAGAGCAGCACCACACACCAACAGAGCAGCACCACACCCCACCACCAGCACCACACACCAACAGAGCAGCACCACACCCCACCACCAGCACCACACACCAACAGAGCAGCACCACACCCCACCACCAGCACCACACTCCACCAACAGAGCAGCACCACACCCCACCACCAGCACCACACACCACCACCAGCACCACACACCACCACCAGCACCACACACCACCAACAGACCAGCACCACACACACACCACCAACAGAGCAGCACCACACACCACCACCAGCACCACACACCACCAACAGAGCAGCACCACACCCCACCACCAGCACAACACACACACCACCACCAGCACCACACACCACCAACAGACCAGCACCACACACACACCACCAACAGAGCAGCACCACTCACCAACAGAGGCTGCAGGCAGGAGGGGGCAGAGGCACTCTCTCCAAGAGACGCTAGAAGAGTCATGTTACGAGAGGAACAGCGGGTACTGGGGGTCACGTCCTGACCTCCCCAAGGGTCATACTATACCTATAGAGGGCTGGATGCCCCTAAAACAGGGGGGCGGGGGGTGCGCAGTAGAGGGAGAAAACAAGGGAAGAAAGTAAGGGGAAAGGAGAGATGGAAGAGTTTGTAAAGTAGTGTTTAACCCTGTTCTTTCCCTTACTTATAGAAGTATCTATTAATTTTGTCAATAAAGAGGTTATTAATAATAATCTACCCGGCCAGGGTCATCTCTCTCTCTCTTGGTGGGAGGCAGGTGTGTACCACAGCTGCCTCAGGTGTGTTCCACAGCTGCCTCGGGTGTGTACCACAGCTGCCTCGGGTGTGTGACAGGTGTGTACCACAGCTGCCTCGGGTGTGTTCCACAGCTGCCTCGGGTGTGTTCCACAGCTGCCTCGGGTGTGTTCCACAGCTGCCTCGGGTGTGTGACAGGTGTGTACCACAGCTGCCTCGGGTGTGTTCCACAGCTGCCTCGGGTGTGTGTGACAGGTGTGTACCACAGCTGCCTCAGGTGTGTACCACAGCTGCCTCGGGTGTGTTCCACAGCTGCCTCAGGTGTGTTCCACAGCTGCCTCGGGTGTGTTCCACAGCTGCCTCGGGTGTGTTCCACAGCTGCCTCGGGTGTCAGGTGTGTACCACAGCTGCCTCAGGTGTGTACCACAGCTGCCTCGGGTGTGTTCCACAGCTGCCTCGGGTGTCAGGTGTGTACCACAGCTGCCTCAGGTGTGTACCACAGCTGCCTCGGGTGTGTACCACAGCTGCCTCGGGTGTGTTCCACAACTGCCTCGGGTGTCAGGTGTGTACCACAGCTGCCTCGGGTGTGTGACAGGTGTGTACCACAGCTGCCTCGGGTGTGTGACAGGTGTGTACCACAGCTGCCTCAGGTGTGTGTTAGGTGTGTACCACAGCTCCCTCGGGTGTGTGACAAGTGTGTACCACAGCTGCCTCAGGTGTGTGTTAGGTGTGTACCACAGCTCCCTCGGGTGTGTGACAAGTGTGTACCACAGTTCCCTCGGGTGTGTGACAGGTGTGTACCACAGCTCTGCCTGTAGTTTTTCAATGTTTTCTTCAGCGGCAATTTTCCTGCTGATTTTTTTTATCATCTGCAAAGGATGACACGAAGCTGTGACTAATATTTGTCTATATTAGAGATAAGAATGACAAGGGAGGTAAGGGAATTGTCGGGAAAGCGCCAAGCCATGACGACTATATAGCACTGGGAAAGGATCAGGATAAGGATTTGGGATGGGACGTGGAGGGAAGGAATGGTGCCCAACCACTTGGACGGTCGGGGATTGAACGCCGACACGCATGAAGCGAGACCGTCGCTCTACCGTCCAGCCGGTAGCAAATAGCAGCGGTGCCAGGACTGTGCCCTGGAGTACAGAACTTTTCACTGCACTTGGGCTTCATCTTACGTGACTGACCGTCACTCTCTGCATTCTGTTTGACAGAAAGTTGAAAATCCAACGTCCCACTTCACCCGTTGTTCCTATTGATCCTGTGGTCCCGGGTTCGATCCCAGGCGCCGGCGAGAAACAATGGGCAGAGTTTCTTTCACCCTATGCCCCTGTTACCTAGCAGTAAAATAGGTAGCTGGGTGTTAGTCAGCTGTCACGGGCTGCTTCCTGGGGGTGGAGGCCTGGTCGAGGACTGGGCCGCGGGGACACTAAAGCCCCGAAATCATCTCAAGATAACCTCAAGATAACCTGTTTCCTAGCCCTGATTAGTGACAGTTGTTTGAGAGCCAAAATTATTGTGTTGTGTTTGGTATCCGTGGTAGTAGCTAATTGTTTGGTATCCGTGGTAGTAGCTAATTGTTTGGTATCCGTGGTAGTAGCTAATTGTTTGGTATCCGTGGTAGTAGCTAATTGTTTGGTATCCATTCTAAATGTCATCCTAATTATTGGGACCGAATAAAAGTTCTAAATCTGTATTCTCTGGAGCGCAGGCGAGAGAGATACTGTACATAATAATCCACAAGTGGAAGATATTAGAGGGACTCGTTCCTAACCTGCACACGGAGACTACATCACATGAGACCAGAAGGCACGGCAGGATGTGCAAAATCACAGTGTTCAAGAGAAAACTCGATAAACACCTCTAAAGGATACCTGATCAACCAGGTTGTGATTCATACGTCAGGCTGCGAGCAGCCGCATTCAACAACCTGGTTGATCAGTCCAGCAACCAGCAAGCCTGGGCGAGGACCGGGCCGCGGGGTCGTTGATCCCCGGATGTTCCAGATCGTAGGGCGAGGGTTGGTGGGCTTGGGGGAGGACTGGCGGGTTTGGGAGAGGGCTGGTGGCTTTGGGGTAAGGCTGGCGGGCTTGGGAGAGGGCTGGCGGGCTTGGGGGAGGGTTGGCGGTCTTGGGGGAGGGCTGGCGGGCTTGGGAGAGGGCTGGCGGGCTTGGGGGAGGGCTGGCGGGCTTGGGAGAGGGCTGGTGGGCTTGGGGGAGGGCTGGCGGGCTTGGGAGAGGGCTGGCGGGCTTGGGAGAGGGCTGGCGGGCTTGGGGGAGGGCTGGCGGGCTTGGGGGAGGGCTGGTGGGCTTGGGGGAGGGCTGGTGTGAGTGGTGGAAGGATTACCTGAGTGGGCGCTTGAGCGGCTCTTCTCACAATCTTCTCTTATCTGCCCTCTGCTCTTTATATTATCTTGTGCTGTCTCGCTTATCTTAGGGTTATTGTCTTGTTTGTCTCTCTCTACCTCTCTCTCTCTCTCTCTCTCTCTCTCTCTCTCTCTCTCTCTCTCTCTCTCTCTCTCTCTCTCTCTCTCTCTCTCTCTCTCTCTCTCTCTCTCTCTCTCTCTCATTCTCTCTCTCTCATTCTCTCTCTCTCATTCTCTCTCTCATTCTCTCTCTCATTCTCTCTCTCATTCTCTCTCTCTCTCTCTCTCATTCTCTCTCTCTCTCTCTCTCTCTCTCTCTCTCTCTCTCTCTCTCTCTCTCTCTCTCTCTCTCTCTCTCTCTCTCTCTCTCTCTCTCTCTCTCTCTCTCTCTCTCTCTCTCTCTCTCTCTCTCTCTCTCTCTCTCTCTCTCTCTCTCTCTCTCTCTCTCTCACCATCCATGAATGGCTCATCTACCTGCTCTGTGTGAATGAATTACCTGAATAAATTAGGATATAGTGTACCTGGTGTGTATCAATGAGTTACCTGGCCTCACCTGGGACCAGCCTACCTGTCACTTCCCTCAGTACTTTACGTATACATAAGATGATGAATATGAATGAGTTAGATGAATACATTAGTGTATAGACACGCTGCTGTGAAGGAGTTTCATGAATACTTCCTGAATAATAGGGCGCCTGACAGCTGAGTAGACAGCGCTTCGGATTCGTAGTCCTTGAGGTTCCGGGTTCGATCCCCGGTGGAGACGGAGACAAATGGACAAAATGTTTCTTTCCCACTGATGCCCCTGTTACCTAGGAGTAAATAGGCACCTGGGAGTTAGACAACTGCTACTGTCTGCTTATGAGGGGGGGGGGGTTGTAACAAAAAGGAGGCCTGGTCGAGGACCGGGCCGCGGAGACGCTAAGCCCCGAAATCATCTCAAGATAACCTTAAGATAACTCGAGAATCATAAGATAACCCCGTTGACCAGTTAACACTAACTAGTCATCGCGGAACTTCAATTAAATTCCATAGAACGTTTCAGAACCTCTTTTTAAAACCTCGTAGGACCATGATGAGATCCCCCTATCACTTATTAGGACTCCTTCAGGTAACAAAACTTACTTCCTTCCCTCCGCCCTTTAAAGCTTTGCCGGAAGGGGGCCCCTTTGCCCCTTAAAGCTTTGCCGGAAAGGGCCCCTTTAGCCCTTTGTCCCTTTGCTTCCCTGCCAGCAAAGATGGTGTGACGTCCGACCCGACCTCTTCCTTCACCACCCTTATGAACCCAAGACGTGATGACAAGGTTAGAGGAGACTGTGTCTGGAAGCAGCAGAGGACCATGGAGCCAGCTCAGGTGCTTCTCTTGGTACCCTCGCTGCCTGAGAGACCTCTTGGTACCCTCGCTGCCTGAGAGACCTCTTGGTACCCTCGCTGCCTGAGAGACCTCTTGGTACCCTCGCTGCCTGAGAGACCTCTTGGTACCCTCGCTGCCTGAGAGACCTCTTGGTACCCTCGCTGCCTGAGAGACCTCTTGGTACCCTCGCTGCCTGAGAGACCTCTTGGTACCCTCGCTGCCTGAGAGACCTCTTGGTACCCTCGCTGCCTGAGAGACCTCTTGGGACCCTCGCTGCCTGAGAGACCTCTTGGTACCCTCGCTGCCTGAGAGACCTCTCACTCACTGTGTCGGGCCCACTGGTATGGGGGCTTGTTGATGGGTGCTGTTGTTCATTCTGGTGTTGGGGTCTTTTCAAGCAGCCATAAACTATTTTTCAAGCACCTGTAAACTACTTTTCAAGCACCCGTAAACTACTTTTCAAGCACCCATAAACTACTTTTCAAACACCCGTAAACTACTTTTCAAGCACCCCGTAAGCTACTTTTCAAGCACCCATAAACTACTTTTCAAGCACCCATAAACCACTTTTCAAGCCCCCCATAAACTACTTTTCAAGCACCCGTAAACTACTTTTCAAGCACCCGTAAACTACTTTTCAAGCACGCGTAAACTACTTTTCAAGCGCCCGTAAACTACTTTTCAAGCACCCATAAACTACTTTTCAAGCACCCATAAACTACTTTTCAAGCACCCGTAAACTACTTTTCAAGCACCTGTAGGGTGTTCAAAAGTAGCGCTGATTACACTATCAAGAAGCACGCTTAAGACGCTATAAATGTTCAAAGATAAGATAGCTTTGACTCCCGGCAGAATGTGCTCACCTATTTGTGCTTGCAGGGGTTGAGCTTCGGCTCTTTGGTCCCGCCTCTCAACTGTCAATCAACTGGTGTACAGATTCCTGAGTCTACTGGGCTCTATCATATTTACGTTTGAAACTGTGTATGGAGTCAGCCTCCACCACATCACTGCCTAATGCATTCCACCTGTTAACTACTCTGACATTAATAAAGTTCTTTCTAACATCCCTGTGGCTCATTTGGGTACTCAGTCTCCGCCTGTGTCCCCTTGTTCGCGTACTACCAGTGTTGAATAGTTTATCCATATCTACCCTGTCAATTCCTCTGAGAATTTTGTAGGTAGTGATCATGTCTTCTCTTACTCTTCTGTCTTCCAGTGTCGTGAGGTGCATTTCATGCAGCCTTTCCTCGTAACACATGCCGCATGACTAGTTCTGGGACTAGTCTAGTGGCATACCTCAGAACTTTTTCCAGCTTCGTCTTGTGCTTGATAAGGTACGGGCTCCATGCTGGGGCCGCATACTCCAGGATTGGTCTTACATATGCTGTGATATGCTTATATGCTTACATATACAGAACCTATGTACAAGGTTCTGAATGATTCCTTACACAGGTTCCTGAAGGCAGTTCTGATGTTAGCCAGCCTCGCATACGCCGCAGATGTTATTCCTTTGATGTGCGCTTCAGGAGACAGGTTTGGTGTGATATCAACTCCTACATCTTTCGTTCTGTCCGTTTCATGAAGGATTTCATCTCCTATTCTGTATCCTGTGTCTAGCCTCCTATTTCCACTGCCTAGTTTCATTACCTTACATTTACTTGGGTTGAACTTTAGTAGCCATTTGTTGAACCATTCATTCAGTCTCTCTAGGTCATCTTGTAGCCTCATACTATTTTCCTCTGTCTTAATCGTCCGTATAATTTTTGCATCATCAGCAAACAATGAGAGGAATGATTCTAGACCCTCTGGGAGATCATTTACATATATCAGAAACAGTAGAGGTCCAAGGACTGAACCCTGCGGGACTCCACTGGTGACGTCTCGCCAATCTGAGGCCTCACCCCTCACACTGACTCGCTGTCTTCTGTTGCTGAGGTACTCCCTTATCCAATGGAGTACCTTCCCTTTCACTCCTGCCTGCATCTCCAGCTTTCGCACTAGTCTCTGGTGTGGCACTGTGTCAAATTCTTTCTGGCAATCCAAAAATATACAATCTGTCCACCCCTCTCTTTCTTGCCTGATACTTGTTGCCTGATCGTAGAATTCAATTAATCCTGTGAGGCAGGACTTGCCATCCATGAAACCACGTTGGTGTTGTGTCACAAAGTTCGTTCGCTCCAGATGTTGCTAATGTGAGTGTGACTTGAGAATGGTCCAGGACGGACCGAAACGTCGTCGTCCCTTCCCCTTCTAGTGTGTGGTCTGGTCAACATTCCCAGTGATTCCTTTTGAACGCATTTTGAGCACAATAACATGGTCACACTTCTTGAGGTTATCTTGAGATGATTTCGGGGCTTTAGTGTCCCCGCGGCCCGGTCCTCGACCAGGCCTCCACCCCCAGGAAGCAGCCCGTGACAGCTGACTAACACCCAGGTACCTATTTACTGCTAGGTAACAGGGGAATTCAGGGTGAAAGAAACTTTGCCCATTTTTTTCTGCCTCGTGCGGGAATCGAACCCGCGCCACAGAATTACGAGTCCTGCGCGCTATCCACCAGGCTACGAGGCCCCACTTGCTGAAAGCTTCCACGAAATCTTTGTATATTACATCAGCGTTTTGCGTGTTTTCCATGGCAGCTGAGGCCATGCTATAGAGGCCCAAGTGAGAGGCACGAGAGCCCCTTGTTCTCAACCCGCGTTGTCCGGGGCTATGGAACAACGCGTCTTCCTAATAGAACGTCGCATTTTGACGTACACCTAAGGCCAAAAACTGTCGTACTAGAAAATGGTAGCGGCTGGCGAAATTGACGTACTGTCCCGTTTTCTGTTTTGGGCCCTCTGGTAGGTTAGGATAAGGGCACTTTAGTACGACAGTTTTTAGACGTTGGGAAATCTTCGGAGGACGGGGTGTATGGAGATGCTGTGATTCCATGTGTTTTGTAATCTTACTTCGTGGGACTCTTTCGAAGATTTTGTGATATGTGTGATGTTAATGCTCTCAGTCTGTATTTATAAAGGAGGCTTTATGTATAAAGCCTGTATAAAGGAGGCTTTATGGCCTCCTTTTTGGAGTGGTGCTATCTTAGCTGTTCTGTGTATGTCAGGGATAACGCCAGTATCTTGGCTCCGTCTCCAGAAAACGTTAGAGGCCTGTGATAGTGGATTTTTTACAATTTTTGATGAATGTGGAATCTCAGGAATCAGGGCCAGGGGCCAGATTCACGAAGCAGTTACGGAAGTACTTACGAACGTGTACATCTTTCCTCAATCTTTGACGGCTTTGGTTACATTTATTAAACAGTTTACAAGCATGAAAACTTGCCAATCAACTGTTGTTATTGTTATAAACAGCCTCCTGGTGCCTCGGAGCTCATTAACTGTTTAATAATTGTAAACAAAGCCGTCAAAGATTGAGAAAAGATGTACAGGTTCGTAAGTGTTTGCGTAACTTCTTCGTGAATCTAGCCCCAGGTGCAGAATGCCCTGATTCCAGTATGACACTATGATTTGAAGCATATTGTCTCCTTGAAAGTCCAATGGGGTTAGGGTGACATTTGATATGAGTTGATGTTGGGTTATCAATCTTTAGTGTGTTTAGCGGCTCACTGAAGACGGAATCGTTACCTTGAGGTTACCTTGAGGTGCTTCCGGGGCTTAGCGTCCCCGCGGCCCGGTCGTCGACCAGGCCTCCACCAGGCCTCCATCGTACTGTAGCCTAAGTACTTCGCTCATTTCCTTGTGGTCATGTGAGAAAGCTCCATTGCCCTTGCGCAGGGGCCCTATACTGGCTGTTGCTCTTGTTCTCGATTTTTGCATAGGAGAAAATGCGTTTTGAATTCCTCTCTTATTTCGCTGATGGCCTTTTTTGCTCTCTCTGTCTCTCCTGGATTTTATATGCTCCTTGTAGCTTTATAGTTCAATTGTTTGTATTTTTCTACATATTCTTTGTTGTTTGTGTATACTGTAGTGTGAACGCCGTTCCCACTTCAGTATGCATTCTTTTATCTTTTTTTTATTATTATTATTTTCTACCACAGACGTGGCCACACATTTACAATGCTAACCAGCATATATACATTTTCTTCTGTCCTCCATGGACAGGGTGAGAGATCTGGTAAACATACAGTTCAAGGGGTTTATTGAACACTCAACCACAGAAGGTGATTGTGGTGGTTTTAAAATGCTAAGCTGACATATACACATAAATACACAGATTTATGTGTCTGTCCTACATAAACAGTGTTCGAGGTGTCGATTTACAGTGTCATTAACGTACATTTACAAAGGTGAAATGCAATTCTGACCAGTTTCCACACATCATATACACACACACACACACACTAAGATGCTTTTACAAGCTCAGGTTATATAATTACATCTCATACATTGTATAACTGATGCATTACGTAGTCAATCTTGGGTACAAGTTTAATATATCATCAAGTGTTCCGGTATTCATATAGTATTTACAGAGTTGAACATACCTCCTTGAGGCTACCTTGAGGTGCTTCCGGGGCTTAGTGTCCCCGCGGCCCGGTCGTCGACCAGGCCTCCTGGTTGCTGGACTGATCAACCAGGCTGTTAGACGCGGCTGCTCGCAGCCTGACGTATGAGTCACAGCCTGGTTGATCAGGTATCCTTTGGAGGATACCTGACCTCCAGGGAGGGAGACCATACCCAGGGAGGGTATGGGAGAATAACCTCAGCCCAGGAGGGCGAAAGTCAGTCAGTATGGGACCTTGCACAATATAATGTTCAAGGGAGTGCATTTGTTTTTTTTAGAGGGATATTGCTAGTGCCACTGAGCTTATTTTTTCCGAGGCACTGGTTTAGGTGGCACTTGGGCGCCTGACAGCTCAGTGGACATCGTTTCGCATTCGTAGTCCTGAGGTTCCGGGTTCGATCCCCGGTGGAGGCGGAGACAAATGGGCAAAATGTTTCTTTCACCTTGATGCCCCTGTTACCTAGCAGTAAATAGGTACCTGGGAGTTAGTCAGCTGCTACGGGCTGCTTCCTGGGGGGTGTATAACAGAAAGGAGGCCTGGTCGAGGACCGGGCCGCTGGGACGCTAAGCCCCGAAATCATCTCAAGATAACCTCAAGATAAGATTCTATGAACAGCCTGTCATCTCTAGTTGCCACGACGACAGAAAATGGTTTACTAAAACACCCGAACCTAACCTAGCGACACACACACACATAGACAACGTGAATGTTTGTGTGTCTGGTATACATGTTTTGACCATGTCGTAGCCTGGTAGTCCAGCCCGCCCGTCTGGGATCACCCAACACATAGGTTTGAATCCTTTTAACAGCTCCTGTGGATCTTCTCCCTGATATATCACGTTACTGCGATTCCTCTGTGTAGTGGAGTATCCTGGTGTGGGAGACAGGTGTGGGAGAGTATCCTGGTGTGGGAGACAGGTGTGGGAGAGTATCCTGGTGTGGGAGACAGGTGTGGGAGAGTATCCTGGTGTGGGAGACAGGTGTGGGAGAGTATCCTGGTGTGGGAGACAGGTGTGGGAGAGTATCCTGGTGTGGGAGACAGGTGTGGAAGAGTATCCTGGTGTGGGAGACAGGTGTGGGAGAGTATCCTGGCGTGGGAGACAGGTGTGGGAGAGTATCCTGGTGTGGGAGGCAGGTGTGGGAGAGTATCCTGGTGTGGGAGACAGGTGTGGGAGAGTATCCTGGTGTGGGAGACAGGTGTGGAAGAGTATCCTGGTGTGTGACAGGTGTGGGAGAGTATCCTGGTGTGGGAGACAGGTGTGGGAGAGTATCCTGGTGTGGGAGACAGGAATGGGAGAGTATCCTGGTGTGGGAGAGTATCCTGGTGTGGGAGACAGGTGTGGGAGAGTATCCTGGTTTGGGAGACAGGTGTGGGAGGGTATCCTGGTGTGTGAGACAGGTGTGGGAGAGTATCCTGGTGTGGGAGACAGGTGTGAGAGAGTATCCTGGTGTGGGAGACAGGTGTGGGAGAGTATCCTGGTGTGGGAGACAGGTGTGGGAGAGTATCCTGGTGTGGGAGACAGGTGTGGGAGAGTATCCTGGTGTGGGAGACAGGTGTGGGAGAGTATCCTGGTGTGGGAGAGTATCCTGGTATGGGAGACAGGTGTGGGAGAGTATCCTGGTGTGGGAGAGTATCCTGGTGTGGGAGACAGGTGTGGGAGAGTATCCTGGTGTGTGAGACAGGTGTGGGAGAGTATCCTGGTGTGGGAGACAGGTGTGGGAGAGTATCCTGGTGTGGGAGAGTATCCTGGTGTGGGAGACAGGTGTGGGAGAGTATCCTGGTGTGGGAGAGTATCCTGGTATGGGAGACAGGTGTGGGAGAGTATCCTGGTGTGGGAGAGTATCCTGGTGTGGGAGACAGGTGTGGGAGGGTATCCTGGTGTGTGAGACAGGTGTGGGAGAGTATCCTGGTGTGTGAGACAGGTGTGGGAGAGTATCCTGGTGTGGGAGACAGATGTGGGAGAGTATCCTGGTGTGGGAGACAGGTGTGGGAGAGTATCCTGGTGTGGGAGACAGGTGTGGGAGAGTATCCTGGTGTGTGAGACAGGTGTGGGAGAGTATCCTGGTGTGGGAGACAGGTGTGGGAGAGTATCCTGGTGTGCGAGACAGGTGTGGGAGAGTATCCTGGTGTGGGAGACAGGTGTGGGAGGGTCCCACAAGAGGCCGTATTAGGCACAAGTGTGTCCGCTTTTTGCTGGCTCTCATCCCTGTGTGTTGACCTAACCTTTAACACCGTGCTTGCCTTCCTACCTTAATGCCTGCCTCACTGCCTACCTTAATGCTTGCCTCACTGCCTACCTTAATGCCTGCCTCACTGCCTACCTTAATGCTTGCCTCACTGCCTACCTTAATGCCTGCCTCACTGCCTACCTTAATGCTTGCCTTAGTTCCTGCCTTAGTGCCTGCCTAACTGCCTACCTTAATGCTTGCCTTAGTTCCTGCCTTAGTGCCTGCCTAACTGCCTACCTTAATACTTGCCTTAGTTCCTACCTTAGTGCCTGCCTCACTGCCTACCTTAGTGCCTGCCTCACTGCCTACCTTAGTGCCTGCCTCACTGCCTACCTTAATGCTTGCCTTAGTTCCTACCTTAGTGCCTGCCTCACTGCCTACCTTAGTGCCTGCCTTCCTGCCTTAATGCCTGCCTCACTGCCTACCTTAGTGCCTGCCTTCCTGCCTTAATGCCTGCCTCACTGCCTACCTTAGTGCCTGCCTTCCTGCCTTAATGCCTGCCTCACTGCCTACCTTAGTGCCTGCCTCACTGCCTACCTTAGTGCCTGCCTTCCTGCCTTAATGCTTGCCTCACTGCCTACCTTAGTGCCTGCCTTTCTGCCTTAATGCCTGCCTCACTGCCTACCTTAGTGCCTGCCTTCCTGCCTTAATGCCTGCCTCACTGCCTACCTTAGTGCCTGCCTTCCTACCTTAATGCCTGCCCCACTGCCTACCTTAGTGCCTGCCTTCCTGCCTTAATGCCTGCCTCACTGCCTACCTTAGTGCCTGCCTTCCTGCCTTAATGCCTGCCTCACTGCCTACCTTAGTGCCTGCCTTCCTGCCTTAATGCCTGCCTCACTGCCTACCTTAGTGCCTGCCTTCCTGCCTTAATGCCTGCCTCACTGCCTACCTTAGTGCCTGCCTTCCTGCCTTAATGCCTGCCTCACTGCCTACCTTAGTGCCTGCCTTCCTGCCTTAATGCCTGCCTCACTGCCTACCTTAGTGCCTGCCTTCCTGCCTTAATGCCTGCCTCACTGCCTTAATGCCTGCCTCACTGCCTACCTTAGTGCCTGCCTTCCTGCCTTAATGCCTGCCTCACTGCCTACCTTAGTGCCTGCCTTCCTGCCTTAATGCCTGCCTCACTGCCTACCTTAGTGCCTGCCTTCCTGCCTTAATGCCTGCCTCACTGCCTACCTTAGTGCCTGCCTTCCTGCCTTAATGCCTGCCTCACTGCCTACCTTAGTGCCTGCCTTCCTGCCTTAATGCCTGCCTCACTGCCTACCTTAATGCTTGCCTTAGTTCCTACCTTAGTGCCTGCCTCACTGCCTACCTTAGTGCCTGCCTCACTGCCTATCTTAGTGCCTGCCTCACTGCCTACCTTAATGCCTGCCTCACTGCCTACCTTAATGCCTGCCTCACTGCCTACCTTAGTGCCTGCCTCACTGCCTACCTTAGTGCCTGCCTCACTGCCTACCTTAATGCCTGCCTCACTTCCTACCTTAGTGCCTGCCTCACTGCCTATCTTAGTGCCTGCCTCACTTCCTACCTTAGTGCCTGCCTCACTGCCTACCTTAATGCTTGCCTCACTTCCTACCTTAGTGCCTGCCTCACTGCCTATCTTAGTGCCTGCCTCACTGCCTACCTTAGTGCCTACCTTAGTGCCTGCCTCACTGCCTACCTTAGTGCCTACCTTAGTGCCTGCCTTAGTGCCTACCTTAGTGCCTACCTCACTGCCTACCTTAGTGCCTACCTTAGTGCCTGCCTCACTGCCTACCTTAGTGCCTACCTTAGTGCCTACCTTAGTGCCTACCTCACTGCCTACCTTAGTGCCTGCCTCACTGCCTACCTTAGTGCCTACCTCACTACCTACCTCACTGCCTACCTTAGTGCCTACCTTAGTGCCTACCTTAGTGCCTGCCTCACTGCCTACCTTAGTGCCTACCTCACTGCCTACCTCACTGCCTACCTTAGTGCCTACCTCACTGCCTACCTTAGTGCCTGCCTCACTGCCTACCTCACTGCCTACCTTAGTGCCTACCTTAGTGCCTACCTTAGTGCCTACCTCATTGCCTACCTCACTGCCTACCTTAGTGCCTGCCTCACTGCCTACCTTAGTGCCTGCCTCACTGCCTACCTTAGTGCCTACCTTAGTGCCTACCTCACTGCCTACCTTAGTGCCTGCCTCACTGCCTACCTTAGTGCCTACCTTAGTGCCTACCTTAGTGCCTGCCTTAGTGCCTACCTTAGTGCCTGCCTCACTGCCTACCTTAGTGCCTACCTTAGTGCCTACCTTAGTGCCTGCCTTAGTGCCTTAGTGCCTACCTTAGTGTCTACCTCACTGCCTACGTTAGTGCCTACCTTAGTGCCTGCCTCACTGCCTACCTTAGTGCCTACCTTAGTGCCTACCTTAGTGCCTACCTCACTGCCTACCTTAGTGCCTGCCTCACTGCCTACCTTAGTGCCTACCTTAGTGCCTGCCTTAGTGCCTACCTTAGTGCCTGCCTCACTGCCTACCTTAGTGCCTACCTTAGTGCCTACCTCACTGCCTACCTTAGTGCCTATCTTAGTGCCTACCTTAGTGCCTGCCTTAGTGCCTACCTTACTGCCTACCTTAGTGTCTACCTCACTGCCTTCCTTACTGCCTACCTTAGTGTCTACCTCACTGCCTACCTTACTGCCAACCTTAGTGTCTACCTCACTGCCTACCTTACTGCCTAGCTTAGTGTCTACCTCACTGCCTACCTTACTGCCTACCTTACTGCCTACCTTAGTGTCTACCTCACTGCCTACCCTACTGCCTACCTTAGTGTCTACCTCACTGCCTACCCTACTGCCTACCTTAGTGTCTACCTCACTGCCTACCTTAGTGTCTACCTCACTGCCTACCTTACTGCCTACCTTAGTGTCTACCTCACTGCCTACCTTACTGCCTACCTTAGTGTCTACCTCACTGCCTACCTTACTGCCTACCTTAGTGTCTACCTCACTGCCTACCTTACTGCCTACCTTAGTGCCTACCTCACTGCCTGTCTGACCGTGTTGTCAGACAGTTACCTAGCAGTAAAATAGGTACCTGGGTGTTAGTCAGCTGTCACGGGCTGCTTCCTGGGGGTGAAGGCCTGGTCGAGGACCGGGCCGCGGGGACACTAAAGCCCCGAAATCATCTCAAGATAACCTAGTTGTCCTTGCGAGGGTTAAACTTTGCTCTTTCGGCCCACTTCTCAACTATCAATCAACTGTTACTAACTACTAACTTCCCCCCCCCCCCGACACACCCACCCAGGAAGCAGCTCCGTAAAGGCTTTCTAACTCCCAGGTACCTATTTAATGCTAGGTAACAGGGGCATCGGTTTGAAAGCAACTTTGCCCATTCGTTTCTGACTGGTCCTACAATCGAACCCGGAACACAGGATTACGAGTCCTGCGCGCTGTTCACTCAGCTACCAAACACACACACTTACTTGCTGTGTGTGTACTTACCTATTTGTACTCACCTATTTGTGCTTACGGGGGTTGAGCTTTGGCTCTTTGGTCCCGCCTCTCAAGTGTCAATCAACTGGTGTACAGATTCCTGAGCCTATTGGGCTCTATCATATCCACATTTGAAACTGTGTATGGAGTCAGCCTCCACCACATCACTGCCTAATGCATTTTATTGACTAACCACTCTGACACTGAAAAAGTTCTTTCTAATGTCTCTGTGGCTCATTTGGGTACTCAGTTTCCACCTGTGTCCCCTTGTTCTTGTACCATCCGTGTTAGATAATCCATCCTTAATAGGTCGAATACTAGCTCCTGGGCCCTTCCTTACTAACTGCCCGCTGTATTATCCAGTGACTCCGGACATCTCAGGATCAGGGAGCCGGTCGGCCGAGCGGACAGCACGCTGGACTTGTGATCCTGTGGTGCTGGGTTCGATCCCAGGCGCCGGCGAGAAACAATGGGCAGAGTTTCTTTTACCCTATGCCTCTGTTACCTAGCAGTAAAATAGGTACCTGGGTGTTAGTCAGCTGCTACGGGCTGCTTCCTGGGGGTGGAGGTCTGGTCGAGGACCGGGCCGCGGGGACACTAAAGCCCCGAAATCATCTCAGGATAACATCTCCAATTTCCTGGAATTTACTTTTGAAATTAATTAATGAAATGGATTATATTGTCTATTTTTTGTGCATTCTATTTAATTACTCTTATTAAGCTAAACATTTTTTTAACTTTAATGATTCGTTTTACCTGGATCTTACCTGGAGAGGGGTTCTGGGAGTGCTCCTACTCCCCCAATCCCGGCCTGAGGCCAGGCTTAACTTGTGGGATAGGTCCACCAGGCTGTTGCTGGAAGCGGCCCGCAGGCCCACATATCCACCACAGCCCGGTTGGTCCGGCACTTCTTGCAAGAACGTATCAAAATGTTTCTTGAAGACTTCCACCTTTGTTCCAATCTTTATCATAACAACTTAAGAATCAAGAAAAGTGCAGAAGCTCGAAGACTTATTGGCCCAAACGAGGCACCTGCCATGTAACCCACCCAAACTCATTCGTATAAATGTCTAACCTACGCTTGAAACAAACAAGTGATCCTACGTCTGTTATGTTACGCGGTAACTGGTTCCACAAATCAACAACCCTCTCGCCGAACCAGTATTTACCCAGGTCTTTCCTGAATCTAAACTTATCCAATTGATGAAGTATCCCAAAGTCAGCACTAGTGATGCCGAGTCTATGTACTCACCTAGTTGTGCTTGCGAGGGTTGAGCTTTGGCTCTTTGGTCCCGACTAGAAGGTCCGGTGGCTCTCTGGACCCTGTAGACCTTGAGGCACTCACTGGCGTGGTGATCACGGCACCACACAGGCGGTGAGGTAGCCCTGATATCCCTTATTATTAGCTATTAGTATAACTAATAATAATACTTGTATTTACAAGAAGGTACAATGGTGAGATCACATAAAATTGATCAGTTTACAGTCTTACACAGACACTAAACACACACACACATACATAGGGTTTCATGCAGATACATATAGCCAAGTCATATACATAAAGATCTATATATTAGCGAAAAGAGAGAGAGAGAGAGAGAGAGAGAGAGAGAGAGAGAGAGAGAGAGAGAGAGAGAGAGAGAGAGGAGGAGGATGAGGAGGAGGAGGAGGAGGAATAGGGAAGGGGGGAAAATGGTCATGATGGTGCGGACGGGAAGTAGAGGAGGGTAGTGGGAAGTAGGGAAGGAGGGAGGGAGGTTAGAGATATTGAGTACTGGGGGATAGGGATTGATGGCGGGGTGAGGGGGGGGGGATGGAGGCTGTGGTGGGTATTGGGTCTCCTCGGAGGTGTGGTGGAGGGTGGGGGGGGGGCAGGGGAGGGAGGGGGGGCGAGAGGTACACACGGACCACGTGTGTCTCCCCGCGGGTGTGGAGCAGCAGCGGCAGTGTGGCTGTTGTCTCGTGTGCGGTAGGTTGTGTCGCTCTGCTGCTCCTCCCTTCCCCTTGCTGTTGCTGCTCCCACCACCCCCTGCCGCTTCCCCCTCCCTCCTCCTCCCTCTCTCTCTGTCTCTCTCTCACTCACTCCCTCCCTCACCCACTCACCCTCACTACCTCGTGTTCCCTCACCCTCGACGACAGTGCCTCGCTAACGGATACAAAAGGAGATCGCACGTGCTGGGAGGGAAGGGCATAAGGAGCGGCGGGCTGATGGTGTGATCTGTCCGGCGGTGTGGCAGACAGACAGCGTGCAGGCTACACTACCCTTCCTGCGTGCTCCCACGAACACCGGCTGCTCCTCCTGCTGCTGCAGCAGCCTGGAAATAACAATTATTGCCTCGTATGGGCCAATAGGCCTTCTGCAGTTACCTTTGTTCTTATGTTCTTATGTTCTTATGTGGATACCTTGTGACGGAGGAGCCAGCCAGCTAGCCAGCGGGCACCTCCACCACCCGGCCGGCTGCCCCCTCTCTCCACGGGTGAGTATTCTCCACCGCACATTCTCCAACACACCCTCTATCAATACACCTTTTCCAGCTGTGTTTTTACGTTGCATTCTCTACAATATATATATATACGTTTCTTGGCTTGACGTTTATAATTGGGGGGGGGGGGGGGGGAGTTGCTTTATATGTTGTTGTGTGGCTGGTCAAGGCGGGGACCACAAGCACTCCCCCGGCCTTGACACTGGGGTGAGGCGCCTCCGCTACCTTCTCTCCTCTTATTTCCTCTTTGTTGATAGTTATTATTATACACGGCTCCTTCCTTTGTTCTGGAGTCGGCAGGCTTGGCACACTGTCTTGAGGCACTCACCTGAGGTCACTCATAGTCTTATGATGGTGTGTGTGTGGGGGGTGATATCTGATGTCACTTATAGCCTCATGGTGGTGGTGGGGGGTGATATCTGATGTCACTTATAGCCTCATGGTGGTGGTGGGGGGTGTTATCTGATGTCACTTATAGCCTCATGGTGGTGGTGGGGGGTGATATCTGATGTCACTTATAGCCTCATGGTGGTGGTGGGGGGTGATATCTGATGTCACTTATAGCCTCATGGTGGTGGGGGGTGATATCTGATGTCACTTATAGTCTCATGGTGGTGGTGGGGGGGGGGTGATATCTCACGTCACTCACAGCCTCATCATGTTGGGGGGTGAGGTAGTGACAGCCTCCCACCAGTGTTTTCGTCAAAAGTGTGACCAGTGTGTAGGGGTGAGGAACAATGTGCTTGACATCCCAGGTAACCAACCCGGGTTTGGTTCCCTACTTCCCCTACAACAATCTCCTAAGGGTTCCCAACGGCCAGAAACTGTCGTGCTACAACCCGTTCTCCTCCTGTTTAGATAGTAACTATTGTGACAATCGCCAATAGTCAGAATTCGTACGTTCTTGGCATTTAGACAGTAGTATACTGACTAATAAGGAATTATTTGAAAACAAATGAAGCTAAAACACAAACCTAAATACTCTTAGGCCAATGAACAAATAAATCCACAAGGGCCGTGACGAGGATTCGAACCTACATCCGAGAGCATCCCAGACGATGCCTTAATCGACTGAGCTACGATAAGGTATAAGAATTGCAACCAGAAATTCTACTGAATTTCCCAAGCCTAGTATAGCACGCATATGTACTATATTAGGCCTCAGGTATCGTGTATTAGGCCTAGGTAATACCAGGGGGCCTCGTAGCCTGGTGGATAGCGCGCAGGATTCGTAATTCTGTGGCGCGGGTTCGATTCCCGCACGAGGCAGAAACAAATGGGCAAAAGTTTCTTTCACCCTGAATGCCCCTGTTACCTAGCAGTAAATAGGTACCTGGGAGTTAGTCAGCCGTCACGGGCTGCTTCCTGGGGGTGGAGGCCTGGTCGAGGACCGGGCCGCGGGGACACTAAAAAGCCCCGAAATCATCTCAAGATAACCTCAAGATAGGTATCCAAAGGATACTTGATCAACCAGGCTGTGACTCATACGTCAGGCTGCGAGCAGCCGCGTCTAACAGCCTGGTTGATCAGTCCAGCAACCAGGAGGCCTGGTCGACGACCGGGCCGCGGGGACCCTAAGCCCCGGAAGCACCTCAAGGTAACCTCAAGGTAAGGAGGATAGGATAGGTTGGTTGCTACTTTGTCACAGTAACACGAAGTGAAAAATTGTTTTCCGGTTTGTCCAACTTAATAGTTGATTTCTACTTTCTAATTTCGTAGTACGTCGGTATATATACTATGCTCCTCACCGTCATCTTGAGATGATTTCGGGGCTTTTGTGTCCCCGCGGCCCGGTCCTCGACCAGGCCTCCACCCCCAGGAAGCAGCCCGTGACAGCTGACTAACACCCAGGTACCTATTTTACTGCTAGGTAACAGGAGCATAGGGTGAAAGAAACTGCTCATTGTTTCTCGCCGGCGCCTGGGATCGAACCCAGGACCACAGGATCACAAGTCCAGTGTGCTGTCCGCTCGGCCGACCGGCTCGATCGACCGTTACTATAAATACTACCAAAGCGGGTGGATGGGCTGCATACTAAGGTGCCACTATCCTAACCTAGCGCGCCACTATCCTAACCTAGCGCGCCACTATCCTAACCTAGCGCGCCAATATCCTGACAGCTGGGTGGACAGCGCTTCGGATTCGTAGTCCTGAGGTTCCGGGCTCGATTCCCGGTGGAGGCGGACACAAATGGGCAAAATGTTTCTTTCACTCTGATGCCCCTGTTACCTAGCAGTAAATAGGTACCTGGGAGTTAGACAGCTGCTACGGGCTGCTTCCTGGGGGGGTGGGTAACAAAAAGGAGGCCTGGTCGAGGACCGGGCCGCGGGGACGCTAAAGCCCCGAAATCATCTCAAGATAACCTACAAGAGAACCCAAAACAGAAAACGGAGCAGTATGTCAATTTCGCGAGCCATTTTCTAGTACGACAATTTTTTTAACTTTAAGTAGGGTATCTTGAGGTTATCTTGAGATGATTTCGGGGCTTTTTAGTGTCCCCGCGGCCCGGTCCTCGACCAGGCCTCCACCCCCAGGAAGCAGCCCGTGACAGCTGACTAACACCCAGGTACCTATTTTACTGCTAGGTAACAGGGGCATAGGGTGAAAGAAACTCTGCCCATTGTTTCTCGCCGGCGCCTGGGATCGAACCCAGGACCACAGGATCACAAGTCCCGCGTGCTGTCCGCTCGGCCGACCGGCTCCCTAGGGTAGGGGAAGTGGTGGAGGGTAGGGAAGGTGGTGAAGGGTAGGGGAGGTGGTGGAGGGTAGGGGAGGTGGTGAAGGGTAGGGGAGGTGGTGATGGGTAGGGTAGGTGGTGGAGGGTAGGGGAGGTGGTGGAGGGTAGGGGAGGTGGTGATGGGTAGGGAAGGTGGTGAAGGGTAGGGGAGGTTGTGAAGGGTAGGGGAGGTGGTGAAGGGTAGGGGAGGTGGTGATGGGTAGGGTAGGTGGTGGAGGGTAGGGAAGGTGGTGAAGGGTAGGGAAGGTGGTGGAAGGTAGGGAAGGTGGTGAAGGGTAGGGAAGGTGGTGAAGGGTAGGGGAGGTGGTGAAGGGAAGGGGAGGTGGTGAAGGGTAAGGGAGGTGGTGGAGGGTAGGGGAGGTGGTGAAGGGTAGGGGAGGTGGTGGAGGGTAGGGATGGTGGTGATGGGTAGGGAAGGTGGTGAAGGGTAGGGGAGGTGGTGGAGGGTAGGGGAGGTGGTGGAGGGTAGGGAAGGTGGTGAAGGGTAGGGGAGGTGGTGAAGGGTAGGGAAGGTGGTGAAGGGTAGGGGAGGTGGTGAAGGGTAGGGAAGGTGGTGAAGGGTAGGATAGAAAGATAAGAAATAGGGCATAAGCCTAGCTCACCTGAGGGCCACTTATCTCTCCGGTGGCCACAAAGAGGACGGGAAGCCGGCGGCTTGTCAAAGTTCCCCCAATTTGTCCTGATGATCTAATATATTTGGATCTTAAATTGTAGCATTGTTTTCTCATTTACGGCTTAGGCGGGTAGGTGGTTCCATGGGTTTATAACTCTGTGGATGTACAAGCATCTGTATTCACCTAGTTGTGCTTGCGGGGGTTGGCTCTGCCCGCCTGTCTCTCAACTCTCAATCAACTATTACTAACAACTAACTAATTGTTTTCTTCCACACACACATACACAGGAAGCAGCCCGTAATAGTTGTCTAACTCCCAGGTACTTATTCATTGCTAGGTAACCGGGGCATCAGGGTGAAACTGCCCTTTTTTTGTTTCTGCCATCGCCGGGGATCGAATCCGGACCCTAGGACTACGAGTCTAGAGCGCTGTCCACTCAGCTATCAGGCCCCGTGTCCTACACTGTGGCTCGCTGAGCTTCAGTATCAGGTTCCCGTTTCATTTCCCTACAAAGAGTAAATCAACATTTTCCTGCATATCTGATTTGAGTGTATATAAATGTTCTTAAAGAACTATAAAGTTTCTGATTCTTGTAGCTACGGGCTCACCATAGTCCGTGCTGCTTGGAACTTTTTGTTCTTGGTAGCAAATCTTTAACAACAACAACATTCTGATTCTTTGTCTCAATTGTAATCCTGGTGTACTTTTGACTGTACTTTAGAGTAGGCAGCAGCAGGAACGGAGCCGGTCGGCCGAGCGGACAGCACGCGGGACTTGTGATCCTGGGTTCGATCCCAGGCGCCGGCGAGAAACATTGGGCAGAGTTTCTTTCACCCTATGCCCCTGTTACCTAGCAGTAAATAGGTACCTGGGTGTTAGTCAGCTGTCACGGGCTGCTTCCTGGGGGTGGAGGCCTGGTCGAAGACCGGGCCGCGGGGACACTAAAGCCCCGAAATCATCTCAACATAATCTCAAGGAAGGACTCGTAACCAAGCTGGTGGGACACCAGAGGTATGCCACCAGACCAGTCCCGGAGCTGAGGGGTATGAGGTGCGAGGAAAGACCGGAGGATTAAGGAGGTAAACTTCTTCTAGTCACTGGACGTGTCAGAGGAGACATGATTACCACATCCACAATTCTCAAGGTGGCAGGGCAGACAAAGATAAAGTATTTAGAATGGGTGATAGACGAACAGTGCGACTCGAGGGGGGGGGGATAACTTTAAAACAGAAATAAAGGACAATGCAGGAGAAGAGAAGGGAACTATCAAAAGAAAACGCCAAGCCATTACGACTATAGCACTTGGAATAGTTCCCAACCACTTGGACAGTTGGGGATTGAACGCCGACCTGCATGAAGCTAGACCGTCGCTCTACCGTCCAGCCCAAGGGAAAGGGTGGAGCCAGTCTTCACTAATTAAACTTCACGCAGAAAATACCAGAACAACTGAGTTATGGTAAAGGGAGCCGGTCGGCCGAGCGGACAGCACACTGGACTTGTGATCCTGTGGTCCCGGGTTCGATCCCGGGCGCCGGCGAGAAACAATGGGCTGAGTTTCTTTCACCCTATGCCCCTGTTACCTAGCAGTAAAATAGGTACCTGGGTGTTAGTCAGCTGTCACGGGCTGCTTCCTGGGGGTGGAGGCCTGGTCGAGGGGACCGGGCCGTGGGGACACTAAAGCCCCGAAATCATCTCAAGATAACCTCAAGATGGTTATCTTGAGGTTATCTTGAGATGATTTCGGGGCTTTAGTGTCCCCGCGGCCCGGTCCTCGACAATGGTGGACAAGCCTGGGCCCGGGCCGGGCTTGGGTAATAGGTAACTCCCAGGACCTCATCCGGGTACATAGGAGGGCCTGCGGGCTGCCGCAAGCAACAGGTTTCTAGATCAAGTTATCGGAAGAAAAGCCTGGATCCACCACAGGCTTGGGGGACTAGACGAACTCTCGGAACACACTTCAGGTATTCTCGGGTAAATTCACTGTTTCAAATGACCGAACCCCAAAAGACTGGAGCCTGTACTATCCAGAGCCCAAGTGCTGAAACTCAACCTTGTTGTTGTTTTAGATTTAGCTACTCAGAACGAAATGTCCATGTAGCACGGGCTATGGTGATCCCGCAATGAAATTCGACGTGCGTGACCATAGTTAGGGAGCCTAGGTTAGGAAACTAGGCTATTGGGGACACGATGACGCTGGATATAAGCCAAGATCGCGAAAGATGGGTTATCTTGAGATGATTTCGGGGCTAAGTGTCCCCGCGGCCCGGTCCTCGACCAGGCCTCCACCCCCAGGAAGCAGCCCGTGACAGCTGACTAACACCCAGGTACCTATTTTACTGCTAGGTAACAGGGGCATAGGGTGAAAGAAACTGCCCATTGTTTCTCGCCGGCGCCTGGGATCGAACCCGGGACCACAGGATCACAAGTCCAGCGTGCTGTCTGCTCGGCCGACCGGCTCCCCCGGGTTATCTTGAGGTTATCTTGAGTTGATTTCGGGGCTTTATAGTGTCCCCGCGGCCCGGTCCTTGACCAGGCCTCCACCCCCAGGAAGCAGCCCGTGACAGCTGACTAACACCCAGGTACCTATTTACTGCTAGGTAACAGGGGTATTCAGGGTGAAAGAAACTTTGCCCATTTGTTTCTGCCTCGTGCGGGAATCGAACCCGCGCCACAGAATTACGAGTCCTGCGCGCTATCCACCAGGCTACGAGGCCTCTCATCTCTTTTTTTTTTTTTTTTGCAATGTATCTGTTATCATTTTATTAATTCTGCTAGAATTTACCTACTTAAAATTATCTGTTAGATTAAGGACCTGCCCGAAACGCTGCGCGTACTAGTGGCTTTACAAGAGTGTAAATACCATGCTATGTATCCTCACAAACCCAATGTACCTTCTTGTATATAAATAAATAAATAAATAAATATGTCATGGTTAAATGTAATTTTGTTCAGCTTAATTCGATAATTGGTTAGCAGCACAGTGAGCTCCGCAACGGGTACAGGCAACAATGGGTCGAGGTACATAATGGGGACATACGTGTAATGGATACACTTGGGTGTGGACAACCTCATCTGAAATTAGCGTTCCGTACTGGGTTCAACTTTCTCCAACCTGAGAGGTAAGAAAGCTCGGGAACCTCAATCAGTCTTGTTAGTATAAGTCTCCTCGTTAGTCGCTTCAAAGTTACTTTGCTGTTAGTCATTGGCTGTTCCTTTGGGCCACTTAGTGAGTTAGATATTATTAATTGGTTTAGAAATAGGATTACACAGCAATTTAAACAACAACAGGCCACAAGGGAATTATATATAAAAAGAAAGAGCTTGTTTACGCTCGATTTACCACCGTAAAAAATGCAACCGTTTGCCTTAATCAGAAACGTACGATAGACTTGACCTTTAAAGAACACAATAAAGTTGCTGTCACGACTGCAAGAAAAATAACAGGTTGGATAACAAGGACCTTCCAAACAAGGGACGCCATATTGGAACCGGAGGGACTGGTTCCTAAGTTGAACAAGGAGATGAAATCTTTAAATCACATGAGACCAGGAGGCATGGCAGGATGTGCAGAATACCCCCGTTGAAGAGCAGAGGTGCAACAGGTATTCTGAGAGAGAACTCTATCAACATCAGAGGCCCGAGACTGTTCAACACGCTTCCACTACACATACCTTGGAGTTACCTTGGAGTTGTTCCGGGGCTTAGCGTCCCCGCGGCCCGGTCGTCGACCAGGCCTCCTCGTTAAGGAACATAACTGGCCGACCACTCACAGTGTTCAAGAGAGAACTGGACAAACACCTCCAAAGGATACGTGATCAACCAGGCTGCGAGCAGCCGCCTCTAACAGCCTTAGTTAACCAGTCCACTAACGAGGAAACCTCCACTCACCAGGAGAGTCAAAGACCGGGCCGCGGGGACGTTGATCCCCGAAATCACCACAAGGTAGGGACGGTACTTAAATTTGACCAAGTTCGTCGCTTTTTTAACGTATTGGTAGATTCCGTAAAAAACATGTAATGTATTAGGCAAGGAGACCAGTTGTTGAGAGTTGATTGATTGATCAAGATTAAGCCACCAAAGAGGTGGCACGGGCATGAATAGCCCGTAAGGTGTTGAGAGTTGAAGCTGCCGTTACTTAGCAGCGTAACCAGGAGCTTCCCCCCCCCCCCCACCACAGCTTAATGACTGCAGGCTAATAGTCCCCCCCCCCTTCCTCAACCCCCCTCCCCCCCCCACCACATGTGAAGGATTAATCTACTTGATTAATTCCCCTCAAACACGACTCTCAGTGTAAATAGTTTTTACAGTAACCTCCAATAAGAGTGCCATTATAACCAGTAATAACGCGGTTGTTTGGCACGCTAACGAGCCAACCAGACCCCTCGTGGGCCTTCCCCGCCTCCCACACTATCGTAAGTGATCGACATGAAGATCCGGTTCTTCATTTGTTTTTGGTGATGGGCTTAAGGCCTCTATACCCGACCGCTATAGTTAAGCCCGAGGCAACAGCCTGGTGGACCAAACTCTCACAAGTCAAGCCTGGCCTCGGGCCGGGCTTGGGGGAGTAGAACAACCCAGAACCCCATCAACCAGGTATCAACCAGGTAATAGCTAGGAGACTAACCAACTAATATACTCTAGTCCTGAACAAGTCCAGGTATGCCTTCGCGTATAACCTAAGAGTCACGGTCTAGGTTATACTCCTAGAATATGGAGTATATTTGAGCATACTCAGAAGGCACCTAGAGTGCCCTTCTGGGAAGGGAACTATCAGGGGAAAATGGATGAGGATAATGATTTGGGGTAGGACGGAGGGGAGGAATAATGGCCAATCGCTTGGACGGTCGGGGGATTGAACGTCGACCTGTATGAAGCGAGACCGTCGCTCTACCGTCCAGCCCAAGTGGCTGGATTCTTCCCAAGAATCTTGACTTGTGGCCAGAACTAATATACAAACTCAAGTGTGTGTGTGTGTGTGTGTGTGTGTGTGTGTATATATATATATATATATATTCAGCGAGTAATTGTTTCTTCCTCTATATAGTGTGTACACTAATTTTATTCACATTGTCTATTTTCCCATCATATTTAAGTAATTGTTTATTTAATGTATTTATATTTGCGGTTTTCATTTATTGTCACATTATACAAAGGTTATATATACGTTGACCAGACCACACACTAGAAGTTGAAGGGACGACGACGTTTCGGTCCGTCCTGGACCATTCTCAAGTCGATTGAGAATGTTCCAGGACGGACCGAAACGTCGTCGTCCCTTCAACTTCTAGTGTGTAGTCTGGTCAACATACTTCAGCCACGTTATTGTGACTCATCGCCTGCAGGTTATATATACGTTTCAACTCTTGTAACCCTGTCGTAGCTCAGTCGATTAAGGCAGCGTCTGGGATGCTCCCGGACGCAGGTTCGAATCCTCGTCACGGCCCTTGTGGATTTGTTCATACGAAGGTTATATAGGTCATTATACAACATTATACATTATTCAATGCATTATACAACATTATACAATATAGCCTAGTGAACCACAGGTGTGGTGGCGCTGTATAGTGGTAGTCTAGTGGTTCACACGCGGCGTTGTGGCACTGACCTTTGACGGCACTGACCTTTGACCTTGCCAGTGACCAGCTTGTTTTTGACCCGTTACCTTAGTCAGCTGTGACCCCTTAACCTCGCTATTGGCGTGTTGACCATACTTGCTCTTTACTGCCATCTGTAAGACGTGCCAAATGATGAGCGGAAGGGAAGGGAACTATCAGAAGGAAAGCCCCAAGCCATTACGACTATATAGCCCTGGGATGGGGTCAGGATTTGGGATGGGACGTGGGGGGGGGAGGAATGGTGCCCAACCACTTGTGGATGGTCGGGGATTGAACGCCGACCTGCATGAAGCTGCATGTACCACCCTTCTAACCGGTTTCACAAACAAACAAAATACATCAACTTGCTAAACGTTTTAAAAAATCTGGGTTTAAATTGGAAGTTTTAAGTGATTTAAAATGGCATAGTTTATAAGTTTCTTCAATTCTATTCAGTTTTTAAAAAATTCCAACTAGCTCTTGGCTTTATGGAGATTCAGGGGGGGGGGGGTTGTATTTTGCAAAAGTTTTATGTGTTTATAGAACCGGTTGCAAGGGGTGGGGTTGTACCACCAGTTGGGATGGGGGGGGGGGGGTTTGTACAACCGGTTAGGGCTGTGGTGGGTATGTGGGCCTGCGGGCCGCTCCAAGCAACAGCCTGGTGGACCAAACTCTCACAAGCACTGGCCCCGGGCCGGGCTTGGGGAGTAGCAGAACTCCCAGAACCCCATCAAGCAGGTATCCAAGCAACAGCCTGGTGGCTTGGGGAGTAGCAGAACACCCAGAACCCCATCAACCAGGTATCAACCAGGTTCTGAAAGCAGGCGGGTGGGGGGGGGAATGTTTTAAGATTGCGGATATTATCCATTTGGATTACTTTTGGAAGGTAAGATGATATAGGTATCAGGTATCATGAAGGTAATATATGTACAATATTCTAATATATACCAATATTAATTTATATTTGAGAAAATTCCTATGTTGAATGACTACGTACAATTGAACTGAATGAGTAGCAAGTTAGATTGATGAATGCGTGTTTGGGGTCGATCTCTGGATGGAATGGACTTGGCCTGAGGACGGGTTGAACTACCCTACCTTACCTTGAGACTGTAACAGTAGTGTGGTGTCTCGTTACCCACTCTCCCAGGTACAGTTAAAGGGCTTTTGTAACCCCCGACTGACTACCTGGCCAGGTTGCCCCCTAATCACATTCCCGGTTCATCCCGTACCATACCGGTCCACACCCTGGACCGGTCCACATAACACTAACATTCTAACTCTAACCCAGAATTCCTTAAGTTCATCCCGTAGGTTAGTTGAGCCTGGTTGATCAGTCCAGCAACCAGGAGGCCTGGTCGACGACCGGGCCGCGGGGACGCTAAGCCCCGGAAGCACCTCAAGGTACATAAGAACAAAGGCAACTGCAGAAGACCTATTGGCCCATACGAGGCAGCTCCTATTTATAACCATCCAATCCCACTCATATACATGTCCAACCCACGCTTGAAACAATCGAGGGACCCCACCTCCGCAATGTTACGCGGCAATTGGTTCCACAAATCAACAACCCTGTTACCGAACCAGTATTTACCCAAGTCTTTCCTAAATTCCTAAATATTTTCCTAAATTAAGAATATTCTAAACAAAGCACAGGAACGTAGTATACCATACAAATTGAATAGATCGTATACTAATGACCCAAAGTGGATAACAAAGAATTTGAAGAACCTTATAGGTAAAAAGAGAGCTTGGTACAAAAGGATTAAAAATGGGGAGGTCACTTTAGAACAGGAATTCGTACAACTGGTTAGAAATGTTAAAAAAGAGATAAGGAAAGCAAAAAGAAACTATGAAGTTCGCATAGCAGGGCAAGCAAAGACAAATCCTAAAGGGTTTTTTCAGTTATATCGTACTAAGACTAGGGAAAGGATAGGTCCATTAAAAACTGAGACAGGTCAAATAACAGATAGTGATGAAGAGATGAGTAGTATTTTTAATAAATATTTTGTATCTGTATTTACTAAAGAGGAACTTAACAATATGCCTTCAGCCGAACAAGTCTATGTGGGTGGGGACGAGGACAGGTTGACGAGTTTAGCAGTTACCAGGGAGGATGTTCTTAAACAAATAGTAAAACTCAAACCAAACAAATCCCCAGGGCCGGATGAAGTGTTTGCTAGGGTGCTTAAAGAATGCAAAGAGGAGCTTTGTGACCCACTGTCAACCATATTTAATAAATCAATAGAGTCAGGCAGAGTGCCAGAGTTTTGGAAAGTTGCTAATGTGATACCAGTTTTTAAGAAAGGAGATAGATCACTTGCGTCTAACTATCGACCAATTAGCCTAACGTCTATTGTGGGAAAGTTACTCGAATCTATAATAGCAAATAAAATTCGTCTTCATCTTGAAAAACATAAATTAATAATTGAGTCGCAACATGGTTTTATAAATGGCCGTTCATGTTTAACAAATTTGTTATCTTTTTATTCTAGCATTGTTGAGGCAGTTGATAGTGGTAAGGATTGCGATGTTGTATACCTTGACTTTAGCAAAGCTTTTGATACAGTGCCACATGAAAGACTGATTAAAAAAATAGAGTCTCATGGTATTGGGGGTGCTATATTAAGCTGGATTAGGGCATGGCTATACCAAAGGAAACAGAGAGTTAGTATAAATGGAATCAAGTCAGAGTGGGAAAATGTTGTAAGTGGAGTGCCTCAAGGCTCTGTCCTGGGACCTCTGTTGTTTATAATATATATAAATGATTTAGATTCAGGTTTGAGTAGCAACATTTGCAAATTTGCCGATGATACGAAAATCGGTAGGGAAATTAATTCGGAGGAGGACTCACTATCACTTCAAGTTGATCTAGATAGGGTTTTGAAATGGTCAAAGGATTGGCAGATGCAGTTTAATGCTGATAAATGTAAAGTTCTGAGGTTAGGTAATGATGATAGAGTTACAAGATACGAGCTAGATGGTGTTGTGATTGCGAAGTCGGATTGCGAAAGGGATCTGGGAGTTATGATTAGTAAGAATTTAAAACAAAAGGATCAATGCATAAATGTTCGTAATAAGGCAAATCGGACACTTGGATTTATTAATCGCAGCGTTAGTAACAAGACACCTGGTGTGGTTCTCAAGCTATATCTTGCTCTAGTTAGGCCCCATTTAGATTATGCAGTTCAGTTTTGGTCGCCATATTATAGAATGGATATAAATTCACTTGAACGTGTCCAGCGTAGGATGACTAAGTTAATTCCCCAAATTAGAAATCTTTCATATGAAGAAAGATTAACAAAGCTTAAGTTGCATTCACTGGAAAGGCGAAGAGTTAGGGGTGACATGATAGAGGTTTACAAGTGGATGAATGGACATAACCGGGGGGATATTAATAGGGTATTAAAAGTATCAACACAGGACAGAACACGAAACAATGGATATAAATTGGATAAGTTTAGATTTAGGAAAGACTTGGGTAAATACTGGTTCAGTAACAGGGTTGTTGATTTGTGGAACCAATTGCCGCGTAACATTGTGGAGGTGGGGTCCCTCGATTGTTTCAAGCACGGGTTGGACAAGTATATGAGTGGGATTGGGTGGTTATAGAATAGGAGCTGCCTCGTATGGGCCAATAGGCCTTCTGCAGTTACCTTTGTTCTTATGTTCTTATGTTCTTAAATCTAAACTTATCCAATTTATACCCATTGTTTCGTGTTCTGTCTTGTGTTGATACTTTTAATACCCTATTAATATCCCCTTTGTTATGTCCATTCATCCACTTGTAGCCCAAGACCTTACTGCAACTCCAAGGACAAGAGGGGCATAGGTTCAAACTAAGGGTATTTGAGAAGGTGGTGGAAGCCAAATCCGTCAGTAGTTTCAAAGTGTTACACGACAAAGAGTACTGGGAAGACGGGACACCACGAGCGTAGCTCTAGGGGCATTACAGCTGAGTGGACAGCGCTTCAGATTCGTAGTCCTGAGGTTCCGAGTTCGATTCCCGGTGGAGGTGGAAACAAATGGGCAGAGCCTGAGCTTTCACCCTGATGCTCCTGTTACCTAGCAGTAAATAGGTACCTGGGAGTTACGACAGCTGCTACGGGCTGCTTCCTGGGGGTGTGTGTAACAAAAAGAAGGCCTGGTCGAGGACCGGGCCGCGGAGACGGTAAACCCGTCGGAAACCCATTTCCAGACGGAAATGATGTTGGTCGAGTTAGGAGTGAGGAACTGATTCAGAGGTATAAAACAGCCATAGAGTTAGTTAGGAGCAAGGGTGGAATCCCGATCATATGTGGCATTCTTCCAAGAAAGGGAGTGGGAAATGAATGGATATCGAGGGCACTTGGTGTCAATTGCCGGCTGGAAAGATATTGCAAATCAAATGCAATATCTTTCATAGACAACTGGGAACACTTCTATGGAAGAAATGAAATGTATGCTCGTGATGGGGTGCATCTATCGAGAGCTGGGGTTGTTGCTGTTGCGAACTCGTTAGAAGAAGTGGTTAGAGGTGTTTGTTTGGGTTTAAACTGTTAGTAGATAGAGGTATGGGAATTGATTTGGAGGAAGGAGGTAATAAAAGTATGTGTTTGTGGGAGAAAGGAATTGGCAAAACGATCAGGGAAAGAGAAGGTCCGCAAAATAACAATTCACTTAGGGTATATTACACTAACAGTAGAAGTCTAAGAAATAAAATTAACGAATTAAATGCTCTTGTCTGCACAGAAAAAATAGATATTATTGCACTTACCGAAACGTGGATGAATGTAGAAAATAGAGAACTATTAGCTGAATATCAAATATATGGATTTAAACTATTTCACACAGATAGATATATTAGACGAGGAGGTGGAGTAGCCATATATGTTAGGGACAATTTGAAATGTAGTCTCAAAGAGGGAATCAAAACAGAGCCACACACAGAAACTATTTGGATTGAATTAAACGAAAAAGCTAATAATATTATAATAGGAGTAATATATAGGCCACCAAATTTAGACAGAATGGAAGCAAAGCATCAATGGGATGAAATATCTAGAGCATCTAGATCTAACAGTATTTATGTCATGGGTGACTTTAATTTTAGCGGAATAAACTGGTTGAACAAAACAGGGAATAGTGAAGCAGAAGATTTTCTAGAATTAATTGACGATTGCTTTCTTACGCAACACATTAAGGAACCAACACGGGAAAATAATATTTTAGATTTAGTGTTAACAAACAGGGAAACGCAAATTAATGACATCGAAATAGGGAGTGAGCTAGGGAGCAGTGATCACAAAGAAATCAGATTTAGCATAGAATGGAATAGACCAGTAGGAGAAAATTCTGTTAAAGTGCCAGATTTTCGAAAAGCTGATTTTAATAGCCTAAGAAATTTTTTGGGTCAAATTGATTGGAAAGTCTTGGGTATGGGGTGTGGGCCGGTCTTGGAGCGAGACATGAACCCAGCGATAGGTGACTTAAATGGGGATTTCGATGTGGATTCAATATATAACTTATTTAAGAATATTCTAAACAAAGCACAGGAACGTAGTATACCATACAAATTGAATAGATCGAATACTAATGACCCAAAGTGGATAACAAAGAATTTGAAGAACCTTATAGGTAAAAAGAGAGCTTGGTACAAAAGGATTAAAAATGGGGAGGTCACTTTAGAACAGGAATTCGTACAACTGGTTAGAAATGTTAAAAAAGAGATAAGGAAAGCAAAAAGAAACTATGAAGTTCGCATAGCAGGGCAAGCAAAGACAAATCCTAAAGGTTTTTTTCAGTTATATCGTACTAAGACTAGGGAAAGGATAGGTCCATTAAAAACTGAGACAGGTCAAATAACAGATAGTGATGAAGAGATGAGTAGTATTTTTAATAAATATTTTGTATCTGTATTTACTAAAGAGGAACTTAACAATATGCCTTCAGCCGAACAAGTCTATGTGGGTGGGGACGAGGACAGGTTGACGAGTTTAGCAGTTACCAGGGAGGATGTTCTTAAACAAATAGTAAAACTCAAACCAAACAAATCCCCAGGGCCGGATGAAGTGTTTGCCAGGGTGCTTAAAGAATGCAAAGAGGAGCTTTGTGACCCACTGTCAACCATATTTAATAAATCAATAGAGTCAGGCAGAGTGCCAGAGTTTTGGAAAGTTGCTAATGTGATACCAGTTTTTAAGAAAGGAGATAGATCACTTGCGTCTAACTATCGACCAATTAGCCTAACGTCTATTGTGGGAAAGTTACTCGAATCTATAATAGCAAATAAAATTCGTCTTCATCTTGAAAAACATAAATTAATAATTGAGTCGCAACATGGTTTTATAAATGGCCGTTCATGTTTAACAAATTTGTTATCTTTTTATTCTAGCATTGTTGAGGCAGTTGATAGTGGTAAGGATTGCGATGTTGTATACCTTGACTTTAGCAAAGCTTTTGATACAGTGCCACATGAAAGACTGATTAAAAAAATAGAGTCTCATGGTATTGGGGGTGCTATATTAAGCTGGATTAGGGCATGGCTATACCAAAGGAAACAGAGAGTTAGTATAAATGGAATCAAGTCAGAGTGGGAAAATGTTGTAAGTGGAGTGCCTCAAGGCTCTGTCCTGGGACCTCTGTTGTTTATAATATATATAAATGATTTAGATTCAGGTTTGAGTAGCAACATTTGCAAATTTGCCGATGATACGAAAATCGGTAGGGAAATTAATTCGGAGGAGGACTCACTATCACTTCAAGTTGATCTAGATAGGGTTTTGAAATGGTCAAAGGATTGGCAGATGCAGTTTAATGCTGATAAATGTAAAGTTCTGAGGTTAGGTAATGATGATAGAGTTACAAGATACGAGCTAGATGGTGTTGTGATTGCGAAGTCGGATTGCGAAAGGGATCTGGGAGTTATGATTAGTAAGAATTTAAAACAAAAGGATCAATGCATAAATGTTCGTAATAAGGCAAATCGGACACTTGGATTTATTAATCGCAGCGTTAGTAACAAGACACCTGGTGTGGTTCTCAAGCTATATCTTGCTCTAGTTAGGCCCCATTTAGATTATGCAGTTCAGTTTTGGTCGCCATATTATAGAATGGATATAAATTCACTTGAACGTGTCCAGCGTAGGATGACTAAGTTAATTCCCCAAATTAGAAATCTTTCATATGAAGAAAGATTAACAAAGCTTAAGTTGCATTCACTGGAAAGGCGAAGAGTTAGGGGTGACATGATAGAGGTTTACAAGTGGATGAATGGACATAACCGGGGGGATATTAATAGGGTATTAAAAGTATCAACACAGGACAGAACACGAAACAATGGATATAAATTGGATAAGTTTAGATTTAGGAAAGACTTGGGTAAATACTGGTTCAGTAACAGGGTTGTTGATTTGTGGAACCAATTGCCGCGTAACATTGTGGAGGTGGGGTCCCTCGATTGTTTCAAGCACGGGTTGGACAAGTATATGAGTGGGATTGGGTGGTTATAGAATAGGAGCTGCCTCGTATGGGCCAATAGGCCTTCTGCAGTTACCTTTGTTCTTATGTTCTTATGTTCTTACCCCGAAATCATCTCAAGAGAACCTCATCCTGTAACTACACTTAGGTAATTACACCTAAGTAATTGCGCCGACAGAGGAGCTGTTGCAGCGACTCTAGCCTAAGGGGCCACTCCGACTCTCCTAACCAACGGGAATGCTTTAGGTGCTAGTTGTCCACCTGGCGGGACAGTCTGAAGGCATCGCAACTGCCGATTGTCTCAGGGTTCGAGTCCCATGATCAAGAGACATCCTGTGTGACGCGTGTATGTGACGTTGAGTCCACCATCTGACCTCTCTTACTCGAAAGACCTGACCTCCTTTAATCCCTTTGCGGCTTGCCTGTAGTCCCAAATGCATATATATATATAATATAGTCCTCTTTTTATATATTTACTTATGTGGAGTATTGGATTGAGGCAGCTTGAACAACTGTCCTGATTCCGCCTTGAATCTTTAGGATAAAGTGCTTCTTTACTCATCCTGAACCCATGAGTATTGTGTACATCTCGATCATGGCCTCTTGCTCTCTTGTTATGCTGTGTGTGCTATGTGCCTGCACTCTCTGGTTGTGGTCTCCTTACTGGTTTTTGTGTGTCGAGTGTGTGTTGAGTGAATATGATATAATGGATTGAGTGGAGGTGTCGACTGCGTGTTGAGTGCGTGAGTATACACCTGGCTGGCGTGTGTTGGCAGGTGCTGGGGAGGAAGGGTGTGTGTGTGTGTGTCCAGTTGAATGCCTAGATGAATGACGCAGTCATGCTGCATGTGCCGGCTTTGGGACGCAGTGACGCTGCATGCACTGGCTTTGGGACGCAGTGACGCTGCATGCACTGGCTTTGGGACGCAGTGACGCTGCATGCACTAAGTTTGGACGCAGTCATGCTGCATGCGCCGGCTTTGGGACGCAGTGACGCTGCATGCACTGGCTTTGGGACGCAGTGACGCTGCATGCACTGGCTTTGGGACGCAGTGACGCTGCATGCACTGGCTTTGGACGCAGTCATGCTGCATGCGCCGGCTTCGGGACGCAGTCACGCTGCATGCACTGGCTTTGGACGCAGTTACGCTGCATGCACTGGCTTTGGACGCAGTCACGCTGCATGCACTAACTTGGGACGCAGTTACGCTGCATGCACTGGCTTTGGGACGCAGCATTAGGCTTTACGAGTGTTATATCATGAACTTCGTCGTATCTTGGTCACCCCGAGGCCAAGTTAGGTGCTGTAGTGAGGTTGTGGATCGTGTTTATTTAGGTTTAATTCATTTTAATGGATGCGTCAATTACTGAGGCGGTGTTAATGAGCAAGTCAAGTCTGGCCCCCAAAGCCCACCCTCAGGTATATTCCAGGTATGGTGTGGATGAGTAGTGTGGGGGGGGTGAGGCTTAGTGGGGGCTGGACTGTGGGCATCAGAGGTTGAGGGTGAAAGGAGATACCCAGAGGCAGTACCTGGGTATTGATGCGCGGAACGCCAGGTAGAGGGCGGTGTGGGGTACCAGGTGTGGTTCTCAGGTAGGGATGTGGCCTGGTAGTCTATACCTGGTAGCCTACGGTTGGTAGTCTTCGGTTGGTAGTCTTCGCCTGCTAGCCTAAGGTTGGTAGCCTTTGCCTGGTAGCCTTCGCCTGGTAGCCTACGCCTGGTACCCTACGCCTGGTACCCTACGCCTGGTAGCCTTCGCCTGGTAGCCTACGGGATAATAGCCAGTATCGTTGTTCGGCCTAAGGCCTCATGTCGTGTGTGAGGGAGAGTACCTTTCTTGCGTCTACCTGGTGTGGGAAAAATCTACCTGCGATGTGGGAGAGGTACTGAGCGTCCTACCTTGTCTCTCCAATCATTTCATCCGGCCAATCCACCCCTGGATTGGGCGGGTGAAATGATTTCGGCTCGTTCGGCTCTGCGGCTCGTTTTTAACTCAGTATGCATCATGTTGGGAGGATTTGTGTACTCAAATGGGGTACAGGAGACCGGGAGGTGTCTCCTGTACCCACCTGTATGTTGCAGGGAGTGCAAAATAGCCCAGTTGAGAAGCAGAAGTGCACTAGGTACGTTGAGAGAGAACTCTTTATCACCATCAGAGGTCCGAGACTGTTCAACACTCTCCCTCCACATGTTAGAGCCATAACTGGCCGCCCACTCACGGTGTTCAGAAGATAATTTGATTAATAACACCTCTAAAAGATACCTGATGAAGCAGGCTGTGTGATGCGAGCAGCAGCGTCCAACAGCCTGGTTGACCAGACCAACCAGGAGGCCCAGTCAGTGACCTTGTGGCTGTAACCAGCGCAGCGACGAGGGGAAAACAAGCAGTAAACTCTAGCTGGGGACTTAGTGAACGATCAAATTGACTCCGTGTTGCTGGCCTGTGGCTCGTTAGTCTGCAGGGTCGTTCCCAGGGCCCAGGGGGGGGGGCGTCAACAACACCTCCACATCATATTCCCAACATCCTCGCACACATCTTCCCCAACATACTCACATACGCCATCCCAACATACTCGCATATTTCATCCTAACACGGCGGTCGTTAACTGCTACAGGCGTGGCAGCCATCTAGTACACGGTCGTGATGTGGTCGTGGCAGCCGTGTCTATGGTAGCCACGGTCGTGATGTGGTCGTGGCAGCCGTGTCCATGGTAGCCACGGTCGTGATGTGGTCGTGGCAGCCGTGTCCATGGTAGCCACGGTCGTG
The DNA here is from genome assembly GCF_040958095.1 of Procambarus clarkii. Lineage (NCBI taxonomy): Eukaryota > Metazoa > Arthropoda > Malacostraca > Decapoda > Cambaridae > Procambarus > Procambarus clarkii. The sequence goes on from NC_091171.1 coordinate 44,306,002, forward strand.
ATGTGGTCGTGGCAGCCTTGTCTATGGTAGCCACGGTCGTGATGTGGTCGTGGCAGCCGTGTCCATGGTAGCCACGGTCGTGATGGGGTCGTGGCAGCCTTGTCCATGGTAGCCTCGGTCGTGATGTGGTCGTGGCAGCCTCGGTCGTGATGGGGTCGTGGCAGCCTTGTCCATGGTAGCCTCGGTCGTGATGGGGTCGTGGCAGCCTTGTCCATGGTAGCCTCGGTCGTGATGTGGTCGTGGCAGCCTTGTCATCCTTTGCAGATGATACAAAAATCAGCATGAAAATTACCTCTGCGGAAGACATTGAAAAACTACAAGCAGATATCAACAAAGTTTTCGACTGGACAGCAGAAAATAACATGATGTTTAACTGTGATAAATTCCAGGTACTCAGGTACGGCAAAAATGAGGATCTGAAACATAATACAGGGTACAAAACACAATCGAATCTGACCATAGTAGGAAAACAGCATGTCAAGGATTTGGGAATAATGATGTCTGACGACCTAACGTTTAGGGAGCATAACCAAGCAATATTGCGTCAGCCAGAAAAATGATAGGATGGATTACGAGAACTTTCAAATCCAAGGATCCCATCACAATGGTTGTACTCTAAAAGTCACTTGTGTTGTCCCGTCTTGAGTACTGCTCAGTACTCACTTTCCCCTTCAGAGCAGGAGAGATTGATGAAATAGAGGGAATATAGAGAACATATACGGCACGCATAGACGCAATAAAGCACCTAAATTATTGGGATCGTCTCAAAGCTCTACAAATGTACTCACTAGAAAGGAGACGAGAGAGATATCAAGTAATATACACGTGGAAAATACTGGAGGGCCAGGTCCCAAATCTACACAGTAAAATAACAACATACTGGAGTGAACGATATGGAAGAAAATGCAGAATAGAACCAGTGAAGAGCAGGGGTGCCATAGGCACAATCAGAGAACACTGTATGAACATCAGAGGTCCACGGTTGTTCAACGTCCTCCCAGCGAGCATAAGAAATATTGCCGGAACAACCGTGGACATCTTCAAGAACGCGAGACATCTCCCGTCACGCAGGGTGCAGTCGCACCTCCACAGATCTCCAGTATCAGCTCTTGATACTGGTAATGGCTCAAAAGGGCCACCACTTACGGGCTATTCATGCTCGTGCCACCTCTTGGGTGGCTTAATCTTTATCAGTCAATCATCATCTTCAAGAGGAAACTAGACTGTTTTCTAAAAAAAAAAAGTGCCGGACCAACCGGGCTGTGGTGGGTATGTGGCCCTGCGGGCCGCTCCAAGCAACAGCCTGGTGGACCAAACTCTCACATGTCAAGCATGGCCTCGGGCCGGGCTTGGGGAGTAGAAGAACTCCCAGAACCCCATCAACCAGGTGTCTACAAAAGGAAATCAAGTCCCCCATTGGACAGGTTCCAGTGGGATGAACCACGACCAAGTGCTCTGGTGTGGTGCAGGTGTCTGCACCACACCTGCACAACACCAAACACCACGTGGGTCAGGTGTGTAATCTGTACACCAGTTGATTGACAGTTGAAAGGCGGGACTAAAGAGCCAGAGCTCAACCCCCGCAAGCACAACTAGGTGAGTACATAAGCATACATGTATACCTCTTCCCACAGACACACACACACATCATGTATATAAATAGAAATAATTTAAATATATATATTTAATATTGATAATAATACAATTAAAATAATTCTATTAACCTTTATTATTAAAAATACAAGTTCACAAAAGCTATGTTGTGTGAAGCCTGTAGTGGCCCTGGCTATGTCCCCCTATCCCGGTGTTGTGTCTGCCGCCTGAGGCACTGTGCCACCTCAGACATAGATGACCCTGTACCGTCTCCTCATATCAAGAGCCTTGGAGCAGACTGTTGTCAGTAGCGTTATCCCGGGCCGTTGGTGTTGCCGTGGCTCCAGCGCCCGAGTCATGTACAGGCGCAGGGGGCAACGGGCGCTGAAGTTGCAGTACTGAGCGGAGAAGTGGAACATCGTGGCGATGCTGTAGACATCAGCGGCGGGTGTACATGGGCGGTTCTCCAGAACCTCGGGTGCGATGTATGCGCACTGGGTACCCTCAGGAAAGTCGGCCTGTTCCCCAATGCGCATAGCCAAGCCGAAGTCTATAATGGTAGCCTGGATCCCCTCACTCGTGTGGTGTACGCAGATATTATCTGCCTTTATATCCACGTGTACCCATCCCCGAGCATGGATGGTCTCCGTGATCTGGCACACCTGACGTAGGACCTTTAGACACTCCTGCACAGACTGGCCCCGCTCGAGTACACCCGTCCAAGTCTCGCCCGAGTATTCCGTAATCAAGGTGAGGGTCTCGGGGCAGACGCCGAGCAACTTCTGCACACCGGCCAGTCCTCGCAACGCCGTCAAAGCCTCTATTTCTGCGAGTAACGAGTTGATAAACCATGGCAAGTCGACACACGTCTTGGCGACCCACCAAGAGGACCCAACGGATGCCAAAGAACAAGTGCCGTGCGACCCGGATCCCAGCGTCCGTGTACGGTCCTTATGGAAGACGGACTACAAGAGGAGCGGGTCGAACACTGCTACCTGGAGGCGCTCACACGCCTCTCTCAGGCGGGCCACACTTGATGAGGACTCCATCTTGGGTACCAATGAATATCCTTCACAAACTTTAGCAATGCAGTTTAGCCTCCTGGTATATATATCCGATATAACAATAATTTAGTCAAGATGCTGGTTGGGATTACCTGGTGGAGATTATCTGGTGAAGATGCTGGTGGAGATTACCTTGTAAAGATGCTGGTGGGGATTACCCAGTGGAGATGCTGGTGGGGATTACCTAGTGGAGATGCTGGTGGGGATTACCTAGTGAAGATGCTGGTGGGGATTACCTAGTGAAGATGCTGGTGGGGATTACCGAATCAAGATGCTGGTGGAGATTACCTTGTGAAGATGCTGGTGGGGATTACCTTGTGAAGATGCTGGCGGAGATTACCTTGTGAAGATGTTGGTGGGGATTCATTTGTGAAGATGCTGGTGGGGATTACATAGTGAAGATGCTGGTGGGGAGGTTATCTTGAGATGATTTCGGGGCTTTAGTGTCCCCGCGGCCCGGTCCTCGACCAGGCCTCCACCCCCAGAAAGCCAGCTGACTAACTCCCAGGTACCTATTTACTGCTAGGTAACAGGGGCATTCAGGGTGAAAGAAACTTTTGCCCATTTGTTTCTGCCTCGTGCGGGAATCGAACCCGCGCCACAGAATTACGAATCCTGCGCGCTATCCACCAGGCTACGAGGCCCCCCTAGGCCTGGTGGGCCCCCTCGTAGCCCCACCAGGCTACGAGGGATTACATAGTCAAGATGCTGGGGGGATTACATAGTGAAGATGCTGGTGGAGATTACCTTGTGAAGATGCTGGTGGGGATTACCTTGTGAAGATGTTGGTGGAGATTACCTTGTGAAGATGCTGGTGGAGATTACCTTGTGAAGATGCTGGTGGAGATTACCTTTTGAAGATGTTGGTGGGGATTACATTGTGAAGATGTTGGTGGAGATTACCTTGTGAAGATGCTGGTGGAGATTATCTAGTGAAGATGCTGGTGGAGATTACCTTGTGAAGATGCTGGTGGAGATTACCTTGTGAAGATGCTGGTGGAGATTACCTTGTGAAGATGCTGGTGGAGATTACCTTGTGAAGATGCTGGTGGAGATTACCTTGTGAAGATGCTGGTGGAGATTATCTAGTGAAGATGCTGGTGGAGATTACCTTGTGAAGATGCTGGTGGAGATTATCTAGTGAAGATGCTGGTGGAGATTACCTTGTGAAGATGCTGGTGGAGATTACCTTGTGAAGATGCTGGTGGAGATTACCTTGTGAAGATGCTGGTGGAGATTACCTTTTGAAGATGTTGGTGGGGATTACCTTGTGAAGATGCTGGTGGAGATTACCTTGTGAAGATGCTGGTGGAGATTACCTTTTGAAGATGTTGGTGGGGATTACATTGTGAAGATGTTGGTGGAGATTACATTGTGAAGAATCTGGTGGAGATTATCTAGGATGGGATTAACTGGGATAGGACGGAAGGGGGGAAGGAATGGTGCCCAACTTGGACAGTCGGGGATTGAACGCCGACCTGCATGAAGCAAGACCGTCGTTCTACCGTCCAACCCAAGTGGTTGAGCAAGGTAATGCTTGAGGTCGAGTAGTTATGATGCCTTTAGTTTGGTAGTTAAGATACCGGTAGTTTAGTAGCTAAGATGGTGCTGGGGGTTGATTAGTCAACATGGTGCTGGGGTTGAGTAGTCAAGATGGTGCTGGGGGGTTGATTAGTCAAGATGGTGCTGGGGGGTTGAGTAGCCAAGATGGCGCTGGGGGGTTGATTAGTGAAGATGATTCTGGGGGGTTGATTAGTCAAGATGGTGCTGGGGGGTTGATTAGTCAAGATGATGCTGGAGGTTGATTAGTCAAGATGGTGCTGGGGTTGAGTAGTAAAGATGGTGCTGGGGGTTGATTAGTCAAGATGGTGCTGGGGGTTGATTAGTCAAGATGGTGCTGGGGGTTGATTAGTCAAGATGGTGCTGGGGGTTGATTAGTCAAGATGGTGCTGGGGGGTTGATTAGTCAAGATGGTGCTGGGGGGTTGATTAGTCAAGATGATGCTGGGGGTTGAGTAGTCAAGATGATGCTGGGGGTTGAGTAGTCAAGATGGTGCTGGGGGTTGATTAGTCAAGATGGTGCTGGGGGTTGATTAGTCAAGATGGTGCTGGGGGTTGATTAGTCAAGATGGTGCTGGGGGTTGATTAGTCAAGATGGTGCTGGGGGGTTGATTAGTCAAGATGGTGCTGGGGGGTTGATTAGTCAAGATGATGCTGGGGGTTGAGTAGTCAAGATGGTGCTGGGGGTTGATTAGTCAAGATGGTGCTGGGGGTTGATTAGTCAAGATGGTGCTGGGGGTTGAGTAGTCAAGATGGTGCTGGGGGTTGAGTAGTCAAGATGGTGCTGGGGGTTGATTAGTCAAGATGGTGCTGGGGGGTTGATTAGTCAAGATGATGCTGGGGGTTGAGTAGTCAAGATGGTGCTGGGGGTTGAGTAGTCAAGATGGTGCTGGGGGTTGATTAGTCAAGATGGTGCTGGGGGGTTGATTAGTCAAGATGGTGCTGGGGGTTGATTAGTCAAGATGGTGCTGGGGGTTGAGTAGTCAAGATGGTGCTGGGGGTTGAGTAGTAAAGATGGTGCTGGGGGTTGATTAGTCAAGATGGTGCTGGGGGTTGATTAGTCAAGATGGTGCTGGGGGTTGATTAGTCAAGATGGTGCTGGGGGTTGATTAGTCAAGATGGTGCTGGGGGTTGATTAGTCAAGATGGTGCTGGGGGGTTGATTAGTCAAGATGGTGCTGGGGGGTTGATTAGTCAAGATGGTGCTGGGGGTTGATTAGTCAAGATGGTGCTGGGGGGTTGATTAGTCAAGATGGTGCTGGGGGGTTGATTAGTCAAGATGGTGCTGGGGGTTGATTAGTCAAGATGGTGCTGGGGGTTGAGTAGTCAAGATGGTGCTGGGGGTTGATTAGTCAAGATGGTGCTGGGGGGTTGATTAGTCAAGATGATGCTGGGGGTTGAGTAGTCAAGATGGTGCTGGGGGTTGAGTAGTCAAGATGGTGCTGGGGGTTGATTAGTCAAGATGGTGCTGGGGGGTTGATTAGTCAAGATGGTGCTGGGGGGGCTGATTAGTCAAGATGGTGCTGGGGGGTTGATTAATCAAGATGGTGCTGGGGGTTGATTAGTCAACATGGTGCTGGGGTTGAGTAGTCAAGATGGTGCTGGGGGGTTGATTAGTGAAGATGGTGCTGGGGTTGATTAGTGAAGATGGTGCTGGGGTTGATTAGTCAAGATGGTGCTGGGGGGTTGATTAGTCAAGATGGTGCTGGGGGGTTGAGTAGTCAAGATGGTGCTGGGGGGTTGAGTAGTCAAGATGGTGCTGGGGGGTTGAGTAGTCAAGATGGTGCTGGGGGGTTGAGTAGTCAAGATGGTGCTGGGGGGTTGAGTAGTCAAGATGGTGCTGGGGGGTTGAGTAGTCAAGATGGTGCTGGGGGGTTGAGTAGTCAAGATGGTGCTGGGGGGTTGAGTAGTCAAGATGGTGCTGGGGGGTTGAGTAGTCAAGATGGTGCTGGGGGGTTGAGTAGTCAAGATGGTGCTGGGGGGTTGAGTAGTCAAGATGGTGCTGGGGGGTTGAGTAGTCAAGATGGTGCTGGGGACATTGGCCAGCTGGTGGACTGGGAGTGTAGGGAGTACACCAGTACTTGTACTCGAGTAACTATGCTCAGAGGAGGTGATTCGGGTCCAGCACCTTTGGAGGAGGAACTCTTATAATGCTTCGAGTCTCAGCTTGGAGGAGATCAAGCTGTTACGTGGAGTTGGGGAGCGCCGACTGGGCAAGGGAGGGGAGGATTGGTAGGGTAGTGGGGGAGATAAGGCAGAGATGGGGGGGGGAAGCAGCACCGTGACCTGACCCAAGGGTTTGCCTTCCCAAAGGTGTGAGTGTGTGTGTGTACCTTCCCAAAGGGGTGTGTACCTTCCCAAGGGGGTGTTGGCGCTCACTGGTCACCGCCCCAGTAGTGATATTAACTATCTCCCCTTCCTCCCTCCCTTTTGTCTCTCTCTCTCTCTCTCTCTCTCTCTCTCTCTCTCTCTCTCTCTCTCTCTCTCTCCCCTTGCCTATCTCCCTCAAGAGCGGTGGCGCCATGATGGTTCCCAAACCCACTCCCTACCACACTACACCACCACACTACACCACCACCACGCTACACCACCACCACACTACACCACCACCACACTACACCACCACCACGCTACACCACCACGCTACACCACCACCACACTACACCACCACCACGCTACACCACCACACTACACCACCACCACACTACACCACCACCACGCTACACCACCACACTACACCACCACCACACTACACCACGTGTGTTCAGTTAGACCTGTTTATGACATTGTCTGATATATTGGTGGCATTGTTGCACTTAATGCCCCGAAAGTTGAGGTGTTCTCCATCACGGTGTTCGGGGTTGGCTGTGTGAAGGGGTCCGTCTAATTACCACAAGCTACCACAAACTACACAAACTTCAGAAAGCTTCCTGGCAATACGTTAGTAATGAATAAATATGATATATTAAGTTAGGCTGACCTAACCTAACCTATCCTAACCTATCCTAACCTAACCTAACCTAACTTAACCTAACCTAACCCAACCTAACCTAACCCAACCTAACCTAACCGAAGCTTGGATCGTCGACTTGATTTTGCGTCACCAGCTTTTTATTTTCGTCTAATTTCTGTATAAAAAGATACTTTTTCAGATTAAAATTATGTTTTTTCGTGCTGTACATTCAGCACCAACATTATAATGAGTAAATATATCATATTTATTCATTACTAACGTATTGCCAGGAAGCTTTCTGAAGTTTGTGTAGTTTGTGGTAGCTTGTGGTAATTAGACGGACCGGTGTGAAGGGTTACCTTGAGGTGCTTTCGTGGCTTAACGGCCCCGCGGCCCGGTCGTCGAACAGGCCTCCTGGTTGCTGAAGTGGTCAACCAGGCTGTTGGACGCGGCTGGTCGCAGCCTGACGTACGAATCACGTCCGGTGCAGCCGTGCAGCAGCCCCTTCCTCTCACACGGCTCTACCACTCTAATATGTGTATGTGAACTCACCTAGTTGTGCTCACTTAGTTGTGCTTGTGGGGGTTGAGCTCTGGCTCTTTGGTCTCGCCTCTCAACTGTCAATCAACTGGTGTACAGGTTCCTGAGCCTACTGGGCTCTATCATATCCTGTGTCTGGCCTCCTGTTTCCACCGCCTAGTTTCATTACCTTACATATACTCGGGTTGAACTTTAGTAGCCATTTGTTGGACCATTCATGCAGTCTGTCTAGGTCAACTTGTAGTCGCATACTGTCTTCCTGCGTCTTAATCCTCCTCATAATTTTTGCATCATCAGCAAACAATGAGAGGAATGATTCTATACCGTCTGGGAGATCATTTACATATATTAAAAACAGTATGGGTCCAAGGACTGAACCCTGCGGGACTCCACTGGTGACGTCGCGCCAATCTGAGGCCTCACCCCTCACAGTGACTCGCTGTCTTCTGTTACTTAGGTACTCCCTTATCCAATGGAGTACCTTCCCTTTTACTCCTGCCTGCATCTCCAGCTTTCGCACTAGTCTCTGGTGTGGCACTGTGTCAAATTCTTTCTGCCAATCCAAAAATATGCAGTCTGCCCACCCCTCTCTTTCTTGCCTGATACTTGTTGCCTGATCGTAGAATTCAGTTAATCCTGTGAGGCAGGACTTGCCATCCTTGAAACCATGTTGGTGTTGTGACAAAAGTTCCTTCGCTCCAGATGTTCCACTAGCTTTTTTCACACAATTTTCTCAATTAGCTTGCATGGTCGAGGGAGCCGGTCGGCCGAGCGGACAGCACACGGGACTTGTGATCCTGTGGTCCTGGGTTCGATCCCAGGCGCCGGCGAGAAACAATGGGCAGAGTTTCTTTCACCCTATGCCCCTGTTACCTAGCAGTAAAATAGGTACCTGGGTGTTAGTCAGCTGTCACGGGCTGCTTCCTGGGGGTGGAGGCCTGGTCGAGGACCGGGCCGCGGGGACATTAAAGCCCCGAAATCATCTCAAGATAACCTCAAAAAAGTGAGACTAGGGTTATCGGGGCGACGATAAGGGTCGGAATATTAGATGTTGTTCTCTCCGGCAGTCAATGGTGAGGTTGTGGTGTTATCAGTGTTATCAGTGTTATCAGCCAGCTGTGTTGTATGGGACCCTGAGGCCGCCAGCTGTGTTGTATGGGACCCTGAGGCCGCCAGCTGTGTTGTGTGGGACCCTGAGGCCGCCAGCTGTGTTGTGTGGGACCCTGAGGCCGCCAGCTGTGTTGTATGGGACCCTGAGGCCGCCAGCTGTGTTGTATGGGACCCTGAGGCCGCCAGCTGTGTTGTGTGGGACCCTGAGGCCGCCAGCTGTGTTGTATGGGACCCTGAGGCCGCCAGCTGTGTTGTATGGGACCCTCTGAGGCCGCCAGCTGTGTTGTATGGGACCCTGAGGCCGCCAGCTGTGTTGTATGGGACCCTCTGAGGCCGCCAGCTGTGTTGTATGGGACCCTGAGGCCGCCAGCTGTGTTGTATGGGACCCCTGTGGCCGCCAGCTGTGTTGTATGGGACCCTGAGGCCGCCAGCTGTGTTGTATGGGACCCTGAGGCCGCCAGCTGTGTTGTATGGGACCCTGAGGCCGCCAGCTGTGTTGTATGGGACCCCTGTGGCCGCCAGCTGTGTTGTATGGGACCCTGAGGCCGCCAGCTGTGTTGTATGGGACCCTGAGGCCGCCAGCTGTGTTGTATGGGACCCTGAGGCCGCCAGCTGTGTTGTATGGGACCCTGAGGCCGCCAGCTGTGTTGTATGGGACCCTGAGGCCGCCAGCTGTGTTGTATGGGACCCCGAGGCCGCCAGCTGTGTTGTATGGGACCCTGAGGCCGCCAGCTGTGTTGTATGGGACCCTGAGGCCGCCAGCTTGTGGTTGTACTGGGACCCTGAAGCTGCCAGCTGGTTGTATGGGACCCCGAGGCCGCCAGCTGTGGTTGTATGGGACCACCGAGGCCGCCACGGTGTTGTATGGGCCCTGAGGCCGCCAGCTGTGTTGTATGGACCCTGAGGCCGCCAGCTGTGTTGTATGGGGACCCTGAGGCCCGCCAGCTGTGTTGTATGGGACCCTGAGGCCGCCATCTGTGTTGTATTGGACCCCTGAGGCCGCCAGCTTTGTTGTATGTGGGACCCTGAAGCTGCCGCTGTGTTGTATGGGACCCTGAGGTGCCAGCTTGTGTTGTATGGGACCCTGAGGCCCGCCACTTGTTGTTATGGACCCTGAAGGCCCGCCAGCTGTGTTTGTATGGGACCCTGATGCCGCCCCTTTGTTTGTATGGGACCTGAGGCCGCCATCTTTGTTGTTATGGGACCCTGAAGCCGCCAGCTGTGTTGGTATGGACCCTGAGGCCGCCAGCTGTGTTGTATGGGACCCTGAGGCCGCCAGCTGTGTTGTATGGGAACCTGGGGCCGCCAGCTGTGTTGTGATGGGCCCTAGGCCGCCAGCTGTGTTTGTAGGGACCCTGAGGCCGCCAGCTGTGTTGTATGGGACCCGGAGGCCGCCACTGTGTTGTATGGGACCCTGAGGCCAGCCAGCTGTGTTGTATGGGACCCTCTGTAGGCCGCCAGCTTGTGTTGTATGGGACCCTGAGGCCGCCAGCTGTGTTGTATGGGACCCCTGAGGCCGCCAGCTGTGTTGTATGGGACCCTGAGGCCGCCAGCTGTGTTGTATGGGACCCTGAGGCCGCCAGCTGTGTTGTATGGGACCCTGAGGCGCCAGCTGTGTTGTATGGGACCCTGAGGACCGCCAGCTGTGTTGTAATGGGACCCTGAGTCAGGCCTAGCTGTGTTGTATGGGCACCCTGAGGCCGCCAGCTGTGTTGTATGGGACCCTGAGGGCCGCCAGCTGTGTTTGTATGGACCCTGAGGCCGCCAGCTGTGTTGTATGGGACCCTGAAGCCGCCGCTGTGTTGTATGGGACCTGAGCCGCCAGCTGTGTTGTATGGGACCCTGAGGGCCGGCCAGCTGTGTTGTATGGGACCCTGAGGCCGCCAGCTGTGTTGTATGGGACCCTGAGGCCGCCAGCTGTGTTGTATGGGACCCTGAGGCCGCCAGCTGTGTTGTATGGGACCCCGAGGCCGCCAGCCTGTGTTGTATGGGACCCTGAGGCCGCCAGCTGTGTGTTGTATGGGACCCTGAGGCCGCCACTCTGTGTTGTATGGGACCCTTAGGCCGCCAGCTGTGTTTGTATGGGACCCCTGAGGCCGCCAGCTGTGTTGTATGGGACCCTCTGAGGCCGCCAGCTGTGTTGTATGGGACCCTGAGGCCGCCAGCTGTGTTGTATGGGACCCCTGTGGCCGCCAGCTGTGTTGTATGGGACCCTGAGGCCGCCAGCTGTGTTGTATGGGACCCTGAGGCCGCCAGCTGTGTTGTATGGGACCCTGAGGCCGCCAGCTGTGTTGTATGGGACCCTGAGGCCGCCAGCTGTGTTGTATGGGACCCTGAAGCTGCCAGCTGTGTTGTATGGGACCCCGAGGCCGCCAGCTGTGTTGTATGGGACCCCGAGGCCGCCAGCTGTGTTGTATGGGACCCTGAGGCCGCCAGCTGTGTTGTATGGGACCCTGAGGCCGCCAGCTGTGTTGTATGGGACCCTGAGGCCGCCAGCTGTGTTGTATGGGACCCTGAGGCCGCCAGCTGTGTTGTATGGGACCCTGAGGCCGCCAGCTGTGTTGTATGGGACCCTGAAGCTGCCAGCTGTGTTGTATGGGACCCTGAGGCCGCCAGCTGTGTTGTATGGGACCCTGAGGCCGCCAGCTGTGTTGTATGGGACCCTGAGGCCGCCAGCTGTGTTGTATGGGACCCTGAGGCCGCCAGCTGTGTTGTATGGGACCCTGAGGCCGCCAGCTGTGTTGTATGGGACCCTGAGGCCGCCAGCTGTGTTGTATGGGACCCTGAGGCCGCCAGCTGTGTTGTATGGGACCCTGAGGCCGCCAGCTGTGTTGTATGGGACCCTGAGGCCGCCAGCTGTGTTGTATGGGACCCTGAGGCCGCCAGCTGTGTTGTATGGGACCCTGAGGCCGCCAGCTGTGTTGTATGGGACCCTGAGGCCGCCAGCTGTGTTGTATGGGACCCTGAGGCCGCCAGCTGTGTTGTATGGGACCCTGAGGCCGCCAGCTGTGTTGTATGGGACCCTCTGAGGCCGCCAGCTGTGTTGTATGGGACCCCTGAGGCCGCCAGCTGTGTTGTATGGGACCCTGAGGCCGCCAGCTGTGTTGTATGGGACCCTCTGAGGCCGCCAGCTGTGTTGTATGGGACCCTGAGGCCGCCAGCTGTGTTGTATGGGACCCCTGTGGCCGCCAGCTGTGTTGTATGGGACCCTGAGGCCGCCAGCTGTGTTGTATGGGACCCTGAGGCCGCCAGCTGTGTTGTATGGGACCCTGAGGCCGCCAGCTGTGTTGTATGGGACCCTGAGGCCGCCAGCTGTGTTGTATGGGACCCTGAGCTGCCAGCTGTGTTGTATGGGACCCCGAGGCCGCCAGCTGTGTTGTATGGGACCCCGAGGCCGCCAGCTGTGTTGTATGGGACCCTGAGGCCGCCAGCTGTGTTGTATGGGACCCTGAGGCCGCCAGCTGTGTTGTATGGGACCCTGAGGCCGCCAGCTGTGTTGTATGGGACCCTGAGGCCGCCAGCTGTGTTGTATGGGACCCTGAGGCCGCCAGCTGTGTTGTATGGGACCCTGAAGGCTGACAGCTGTGTTGTATGGGACCCTGAGGCCGCCAGCTGTGTTGTATGGGACCCTGAGGCCGCCAGCTGTGTTGTATGGGACCCTGAGGCCGCCAGCTGTGTTGTATGGGACCCTGAGGCCGCCAGCTGTGTTGTATGGGACCCTGAGGCCGCCAGCTGTGTTGTATGGGACCCTGAGGCCGCCAGCTGTGTTGTATGGGACCCTGAGGCCGCCAGCTGTGTTGTATGGGACCCTGAGGCCGCCAGCTGTGTTGTATGGGACCCTGAGGCCGCCAGCTGTGTTGTATGGGACCCTGAGGCCGCCAGCTGTGTTGTATGGGACCCTGAGGCCGCCAGCTGTGTTGTATGGGACCCCTGAGGCCGCCAGCTGTGTTGTATGGGACCCTGAGGCCGCCAGCTGTGTTGTATGGGACCCTGAGGCCGCCAGCTGTGTTGTATGGGACCCTGAGGCCGCCAGCTGTGTTGTATGGGACCCTGAGGCCGCCAGCTGTGTTGTATGGGACCCTGAGGCCGCCAGCTGTGTTTGTATGGGACCCCTGAGGCCGCCAGCTGTGTTGTATGGGACCCTGAGGCCGCCAGCTGTGTTGTATGGGACCCCTGAGGCCGCCAGCTGTGTTGTATGGGACCCTGAGGCCGCCAGCTGTGTTGTATGGGGACCCTGAGGCCGCCAGCTGTGTTGTATGGGACCCTGAGGCGCCAGCTGTGTTGTATGGGACCCTGAGGCCGCCAGCTTGTGTTGTATGGGACCCTGAGGCATGCCAGCTGTGTTGTATGGGACCCCGAGGCCGCCAGCTGTGTTGTATGGGACCCTGAGGCCGCCAGCTGTGTTGTATGGGACCCTGAGGCCGCCAGCTGTGTTGTATGGGACCCTGAGGCCGCCAGCTGTGTTGTATGGGACCCCTGAGGCCGCCAGCTGTGTTGTATGGGACCCTGAGGCCGCCAGCTGTGTTGTATGGGACCCTGAGGCCGCCAGCTGTGTTGTATGGGACCCTGAGGCCGCCAGCTTGTGTTGTATGGGACCCTGAGGCCGCCAGCTGTGTTGTATGGGACCCTGAAGGCCGCCAGCTGTGTTGTATGGGACCCCTGAGGCCGCCAGCTGTGTTGTATGGGACCCTGAGGCCGCCAGCTGTGTTGTATGGGACCCTGAGGCCGCCAGCTGTGTTGTATGGGACCCTGAGGCCGCCAGCTGTGTTGTATGGGACCCTGAGGCCGCCAGCTGTGTTGTATGGGACCCTGAGGCCGCCAGCTGTGTTGTATGGGACCCTGAGGCCGCCAGCTGTGTTGTATGGGACCCTGAGGCCGCCAGCTGTGTTGTATGGGACCCTGAGGCCGCCAGCTGTGTTGTATGGGACCCTGAGGCCGCCAGCTGTGTTGTATGGGACCCTGAGGCCGCCAGCTGTGTTGTATGGGACCCCGAGGCCGCCAGCTGTGTTGTATGGGACCCTGAAGGCCGCCAGCTGTGTTGTATGGGACCCTGAGGCCGCCAGCTGTGTTGTATGGGACCCTGAGGCCGCCAGCTGTGTTGTATGGGACCCTGAGGCCGCCAGCTGTGTTGTATGGGACCCTGAGGCCGCCAGCTGTGTTGTATGGGACCCTGAGCTGCCAGCTGTGTTGTATGGGACCCTGAGGCCGCCAGCTGTGTTGTATGGGACCCTGAGGCCGCCAGCTGTGTTGTATGGGACCCTGAGGCCGCCAGCTGTGTTGTATGGGACCCTGAGGCCGCCAGCTGTGTTGTATGGGACCCTGAGGCCGCCAGCTGTGTTGTATGGGACCCTGAGGCCGCCAGCTGTGTTGTATGGGACCCTGAGGCCGCCAGCTGTGTTGTATGGGACCCTGAGGCCGCCAGCTGTGTTTGTATGGGACCCTGAGGCCGCCAGCTGTGTTGTATGGGACCCTGAGGGCCGCCAGCTGTGTTGTATGGGACCCTGAGGCCGCCAGCTGTGTTGTATGGGACCCTGAGGCCGCCAGCTGTGTTGTATGGGACCCTGAGGCCGCCAGCTGTGTTGTATGGGACCCTGAGGCCGCCAGCTGTGTTGTATGGGACCCTCTGAGGCCGCCAGCTGTGTTGTATGGGACCCTGAGGCCGCCAGCTGTGTTGTATGGGACCCTCTGAGGCCGCCAGCTGTGTTGTATGGGACCCTGAGGCCGCCAGCTGTGTTGTATGGGACCCCTGTGGCCGCCAGCTGTGTTGTATGGGACCCTGAGGCCGCCAGCTGTGTTGTATGGGACCCTGAGGCCGCCAGCTGTGTTGTATGGGACCCTGAGGCCGCCAGCTGTGTTGTATGGGACCCTGAGGCCGCCAGCTGTGTTGTATGGGACCCTGAAGCTGCCAGCTGTGTTGTATGGGACCCCTGAGGCCGCCAGCTGTGTTGTATGGGACCCCGAGGCCGCCAGCTGTGTTGTATGGGACCCTGAGGCCGCCAGCTGTGTTGTATGGGACCCTGAGGCCGCCAGCTGTGTTGTATGGGACCCTGAGGCCGCCAGCTGTGTTGTATGGGACCCTGAGGCCGCCAGCTGTGTTGTATGGGACCCTGAGGCCGCCAGCTGTGTTGTATGGGACCCTGAAGCTGACAGCTGTGTTGTATGGGACCCTGAGGCCGCCAGCTGTGTTGTATGGGACCCTGAGGCCGCCAGCTGTGTTGTGTGGGACCCTGAGGCCGCCAGCTGTGTTGTATGGGACCCTGAGGCCGCCAGCTGTGTTGTATGGGACCCTGAGGCCGCCAGCTGTGTTGTATGGGACCCTGAAGCCGCCAGCTGTGTTGTATGGGACCCTGAGGCCGCCAGCTGTGTTGTATGGGACCCTGAGGCCGCCAGCTGTGTTGTATGGGACCCTGAAGCCGCCAGCTGTGTTGTATGGGACCCTGAGGCCGCCAGCTGTGTTGTATGGGACCCTGAGGCCGCCAGCTGTGTTGTATGGGACCCTGAGGCCGCCAGCTGTGTTGTATGGGACCCTGAGGCCGCCAGCTGTGTTGTATGGGACCCTGAAGCCGCCAGCTGTGTTGTATGGGACCCTGAGGCCGCCAGCTGTGTTGTATGGGACCCTGAGGCCGCCAGCTGTGTTGTATGGGACCCTGAAGCCGCCAGCTGTGTTGTATGGGACCCTGAGGCCGCCAGCTGTGTTGTATGGGACCCTGAGGCCGCCAGCTGTGTTGTATGGGACCCTGAAGCCGCCAGCTGTGTTGTATGGGACCCTGAGGCCGCCAGCTGTGTTGTATGGGACCCTGAGGCCGCCAGCTGTGTTGTATGGGACCCTGAGGCCGCCAGCTGTGTTGTATGGGACCCTGAAGCTGCCAGCTGTGTTGTATGGGACCCTGAGGCCGCCAGCTGTGTTGTATGGGACCCCGAGGCAGCCAGCTGTGTTGTATGGGACCCTGAAGCCGCCAGCTGTGTTGTATGGGACCCTGAAGCTGCCAGCTGTGTTGTATGGGACCCTGAAGCCGCCAGCTGTGTTGTATGGGACCCCGAGGCAGCCAGCTGTGTTGTATGGGACCCTGAAGCTGCCAGCTGTGTTGTATGGGACCCCTGAGGCCGCCAGCTGTGTTGTATGGGACCCCGAGGCAGCCAGCTGTGTTGTATGGGACCCTGAAGCTGCCAGCTGTGTTGTATGGGACCCTGAAGCTGCCAGCTGTGTTGTATGGGACCCCTGAGGCCGCCAGCTGTGTTGTATGGGACCCCTGAGGCAGCCAGCTGTGTTGTATGGGACCCCTGAGGCCGCCAGCTGTGTTGTATGGGACCCCGAGGCAGCCAGCTGTGTTGTATGGGACCCTGAAGCTGCCAGCTGTGTTGTATGGGACCCTGAAGCTGCCAGCTGTGTTGTATGGGACCCCTGAGGCCGCCAGCTGTGTTGTATGGGACCCCTGAGGCAGCCAGCTGTGTTGTATGGGACCCCTGAGGCCGCCAGCTGTGTTGTATGGGACCCCTGAGGCCGCCAGCTGTGTTGTATGGGACCCCTGAGGCCGCCAGCTGTGTTGTATGGGATCCCTGAGGCCGCCAGCTATGTTGTATGGGACCCCTGAGGCCGCCAGCTGTGTTGTATGGGACCCCTGAGGCAGCCAGCTGTGTTGTATGGGACCCCTGAGGCAGCCAGCTGTGTTGTATAGGACCCTGAGGGTGCAGGAGGGTGAGGGAGACAGTGTGAGGGAGCAGGAGGGTGAGGGAGACAGTGTGAGGGTGCAGGAGGGTGAGGGAGACAGTGTGAGGGTGCAGGAGGGTGAGGGAGACAGTGAGGGTAAGGGAGACAGTGTGAGGGTGCAGGAGGGTGAGGGAGACAGTGTGAGGGGTGCAGGAGGGTGAGGGAGACAGTGTGAGGGTGCAGGAGGGTGAGGGAGCCAGGGTGAGGGTGCAGGAGGGTGAGGGAGCCAGGGTGAGGGTGCAGGAGGGTGAGGGAGCCAGTGTGAGGGTGCAGGAGGGTGAGGGAGACAGTATGAGGGTGCAGGAGGGTGAGGGAGACAGTATAAGGGTGAGGGAGACAGTGAGGGTGAGGGAGACAGTATGAGGGTGCAGGAGGGTGAGGGAGACAGTGTGAGGGTGAGGGAGACAGTGTGAGGGGTGCAGGAGGGTGAGGGAGACAGTATGAGGGTGCAGGAGGGTGAGGGAGCCAGTGTGAGGGTGCAGGAGGGTGAGGGAGCCAGTGTGAGGGTGCAGGAGGGTGAGGGAGACAGTATAAGGGTGAGGGAGACAGTGAGGGTGAGGGAGCCAGTGTGAGGGTGCAGGAGGGTGAGGAAGCAGGACAGGACTAAGGGCGTGTACCCAGCGAGTCAGGCGCCCGTCGCTGGTTTAGGGAGAGAGGGACCGGTTCCCCCACGCCCGTCGCCACACTCAAGGTCCTAATGGATACGTTAATATTGCAACGGTCACATAGTTCTGCAGCGGGCGCAACGGTCACACTTATGTCAGACCAGTCCTGGAGTATGCAGCTCCAGCCTGGAGTCCGTACCTGTTTAAGCACAAGACAAAAGTTAAGAGAAGATTCAGAGGTATGCCACCAAACTAGTTCCGGAACTGAGAGGTATGAGCTACGAGGAAAGGCTACAGGACCTAAGCCTCACGCCCCTGGAAGATAGAAAAATAAGGGGAAGACATGATTACCACCTAAACGATTCTAAGAGGAATTGACAGGGTGGACAAAAACAAAGTATTTAACATAGGTAGGACTCAAATAAGGGGACGCAGGTGGAAACCTATAGTACCCACACTATACTATACCTATAGTATAGTCCCTCACAGTGTTCAAGAGAGAACTGGATAAGCACCTCCAAAGGATACCTGATCAACCAGGCTGTGACTCATACGTCAGACTGCGAGCAGCCGCGTCTAACAGCCTGGTTGATCAGTCCAGCAACCAGGAGGCCTGGTCGACGACCGGGCCGCGGGGACACTAAGCCCCGGAAGCACCTCAAGGTAACCTCAAGGTAAGGTAACCCAGATGAGCCACAGAGACATTGGAAAGAAAATTTCAGTATCAGTAGCTAACAGATGGATTGCGTTAGGCAATGTTATGATGGTTACCTTACCTTGCGATGATTCCGGGGCTCAACGTCCCCGCGGCCCGATCCTCGACCAGGCCTCCTCGTTGCTGCACTGGTCAACCAGGCTTTTGGACGCGGCTGCTCGCAGCCTGACGTATGAATCACAGCCTGGTTGATCAGGTATCCTTTGGAGGTGCTTATCCTGTTCTCTCTTGAACACTGTGAGGAGTCGGCCAGTTATGTCCCTTATGTGTAGTGGAAGCGTGTTGAACAGTCTCGGCCTCTGATGTTGATAGTTCTCTCTTGAACACTGTGAGGGGTCGGCCAGTTATGTCCCTTATGTGTAGTGGAAGCGTGTTGAACAGTCTCGGGCCTCTGATGTTGATAGTTCTCTCTTGAACACTGTGAGGAGTCGGCCAGTTATGTCCCTTATGTGTAGTGGAAGCGTGTTGAACAGTCTCGGCCTCTGATGTTGATAGTTCTCTCTTGAACACTGTGAGGGGTCGGCCAGTTAGGCCCCTTATGTGTAGTGGAAGCGTGTTGAACAGTCTCGGCCTCTGATGTTGATAGTTCTCTCTCTCAGAGTACCTGTTATGCAAGTATCTAGGCATACTGTCTATGGCTACTTCCAAATCCAGCCTATCCCCTCGTCTGTAATCTCTCTTCCTCAACCAACCGGTTTCTTTGTGTAACCAACTCCTTCAACTCCACTATGTATGACAGTTCAGTGGTGGCTAGCTTCTAGGCTCTATTTTCTTAACATCTGTCCTCTTTTGACAAGATGCCAGGTATAGAGCTGCTGGGGGGGGGGGGCGGAGGTAGTAGAGCGGTGGCGAACAAGCGACATAATAGAGTCGGAGGTGGTGGGGGGGGGGGAGGGCGAGGGCTGGGTGGGTCTGAGAGGTTTAGAGCTCTCGTCAAGATGTTTGTAAGGGGCGGAGTGTTACCTGATTGTTGGTGATGTGATGGTGGGGGTTGATTGGGGGCGCTGCATGGTGCTTAGGACCCATCATCTGCAGCAGTTGGGGGTCACGGGTCACATTCTTGGGCCCCGCCTCCTCCACCACCGAGGGGTATCACACGTACCATCCTCTTCTGCCAGGATCTCAAGAGTACCCTTCACCAGGTCCAAGTGATCCGGCAGGCCCTCGGGTACGGGCTAGGGACGATTAAATAGTACACTCCTATCCCTGCACTACCCTTACCTGGTTGATGGGGTTCTGGGAGTTCTTCTACTCCCCAAGCCCGGCCCGAGGCCAGGCTCGACTTGTGAGAGTTTGGTCCACCAGGCTGTTGCTTGGAGCGGCCCGCAGGCCCACATACCCACCACAGCCCGGTTGGTCCGGCACTCCTTGGAGGAAACAATCTAGTTTCCTCTTGAAGATCTTCCTCTCACCTCAAACGTCGCATTTTTTACGGATTGGTCTAAACTTTGACGGCTGGGTGCTCCAAGCAACAGCCTGTTGGACCTAATTGTCACAAGTCAGGCCGGGCTCGGGGATAAGAAGAACTTCCAAGACTCTCTCCAAGATCCAGACAGCTTCTTTATGAATGACATCCAAGCTGCAGATAATATAACGGATATTAACATGAATTCAGAAAACTTTGACAGAAAAGTTTTTTCAATTCAGAAAAGAGAAATTGACAACATGCCCATTCATTCAGCCTCCTTGGTCCTGACTCATGGCATTCAATATTCATTAAGAAATGTAAAGTACCAGTAGCGCGAGCACTCAGCGTAATATGGAGAAAGAAGCTTGATACAGGGGAGATACCAGCAGCACTTAAATCTGCAGATATAGCTCCTCTGCACAAGGGGGGGTAGTAGAGCTTTGGCACAAAACTATAGACCAGTTGCACTAACATCACACATAATAAAAGTTTTTGAAAGTGATTAGGAAATTTCTAGTTTTATGGAAAATAATGAACTAAACAACCAATGACAATGTGGATTTAGAGCGGGAAGATCCTGTCTGTCACAGTTACTCAACCACTATGACAAAAATCACAAAAGTCTTAGAAGAAAAGCAAAAATACAGATGTGGTTTACACGGACTTTGCAAATGCATTCGATAAATGTGACCATAGAGTGTTAGCACACAAAATGAGGTCAATGGGAATAACTGGTCAAGTAGGGCGGTGGATATTAGATGTTCTGTCGAACAGAACACAAAGAGTAACAGTCAACCATATAAAATCGAGTCCAAATGCAGTTAAAAGCTCTATACCTCAGGGTACAGTCCTTGCACCACTGCTGTTCCTTATTCTCATATCAGATATAGACAAAAATACAAGTCACAGCTTCGTGTCATCCTTTGCAGATGACACTAAAATCAGCATGAACATTACCTCTGCTGAAGACACTGAATAGCTGCAAACAGATATTAAAAAAGTTTTTGACTGGGCAACATAATATAACATGATGTTTAACAGTGATAAACTCCACGTACTCAGATACGGCAAAATTGAGAACCTTAAACATAATACAGGGTACAAAACGCAATCAATCTGCCCATAGTAGGAAAACAGCATGTCAAGGATTTGGGAATAATGATGTCTGACGACCTAACGTTTAAGGAGCATAACCAAGCAAATATTGCGTCAGCCAGAAAAATGATAGAATGGATTACGAGAACTTTCAAATCCAGGGATCCCATCACAATAGTTGTACTCTTCAAATCACTTGCGCTGTCCCGTCTTGAGTACTACTCAGTACTCACTTCCCCCTTCAGAGCAGGAGGGATTGCTGAAATAGAGGGAATATAGAGAACATATACGGCACGCATAGACGCAATAAAGCACCTAAATTATTGGGATCGTCTCAAAGCTCTCTAAATGTACTCTCTAGAAAGGAGACGAGAGAGATATCAAATAATATCACGTGAAAAATACTGGAGGGCCAGGTCCCAATTCTACACAGTAAAATAACAACGTACTGGAGTGAACGATATGGAAGAAAATGCAGAATAGAACCAGCGAAGAGCAGAGGTGCCATAGGCACAGTCAGAGAACACTGTATAAACATCAGAGGTCCGCGGTTGTTCAACGTCCTCCCAGCGACTATAAGAATTATTGCCGGAACAACCGTGGACATCAAGATAAAATTAGATAGCTTCAAGAAGTGCCGGACCAACCGGGCTGTGGTGGGTATGTGGGCCTGCGGGCAGCTCCAAGCAACAGCCTGGTGGACCAAACTCACACAAGTCAAGCCTGGCCTCGGGCCGGGCTTGGGGAGTAGAACTAGAACCCCATCCAGGTACAATCCAGTTAGGTATGCCTCCTGAAGGAGTGGCTGGCTGGCTGCCTCATATGTGTGGACGTGAGCTCCCTTCTGGGCAGACGTTTTGGTCGCCCTGGTTTTTGCATTATTTAAAGTGTAGCTTCTCGCAGATGTGTGGCTGCATTAATGTGTAGGTACATGCTTGGTAGTTATGGGAGGGGGGGGAGGGTGTTGACCGACTGGAGGCCCGGGCCACGCCGGCCTCCACCTCCTCCTCCCCCCCCTCCTAGAATGTGCTTCATTCATATCTCTGGTGTGTTGTCTGCGGCATGAAGATGCTGTGTTCTGGAGGCTGGCTGTAGTCATTACTATGGGAGGCGGAAGCCCGTGCACCTGCACAAGTCTTACCTACCTTAGCGTGGGAGAGGGAGGAGGTGGGAAGGTTTGTCTCGCCTTGTTGTTGTTTAAGATTCAGCTACTGGGAACTGAAAGTTGCAAGTAGCACGGGCTATGGTGATCCCCGTAGTGGACTTACCTGGCACAGGAGCGGGGCTGTCACTTGTGAGGTTTGTCTCACTTCTCACCCCTACAATACCCTCCCCCCCCCCTCTCCTACTCCCCCCCCCTCACCTACTCCCCCCCCTCACCTACTCCCCCCCCCTCACCTACTCCCCCCCCCTCACCTACTCCCCCCCCTCACCAACTCCCCCCCCCCCCTCACCAACTCCCCCCCCCCCCACCTACTCCTCACTTGCGATAGTGGAAACCTTCCCGGGTCAACCCGTCCTCTCACCTAATTTCCTTGTGTAGCTTCCGGGGATCATTGGTCCCGCGGCCCGGTCCCCGATCGGGCCTGCTGGTTGCTGGACTGGTCAACCAGGCTGTTGGACGCGGCTGCTCGCAGCCTGACGTATGAATCACAGCCTGGTTGATCAGGTATCCTTTGGAGGTGCTTATCCAGTTCTCTTTTGAACACTGTGAGGGGTCGGCCAGTTATGCCCCTTATGTGTAGTGGAATCGTGTTGAACAGTCTCGGGCCTCTGATGTTGATAGTTCTCTCTTGAACACTGTGAGGGGTCGGCCAGTTATGTCCCTTATGTGTAGTGGAAGCGTGTTGAACAGTCTCGGGCCTCTGATGTTGATAGTTCTCTCTTGAACACTGTGAGGGGTCGGCCAGTTAGGCCCCTTATGTGTAGTGGAAGCGTGTTGAACAGTCTCGGGCCTCTGATGTTGATAGTTCTCTCTCTCAGAGTACCTGTTGCACCTCTACTCTTCAACGCAATTAATTACGTCACATTTTTTTTGTTACGGAATTGACTAATCCGTTGCAAATGCGACGAATTAGTACAAATTAAAGCAGCGCACTACTGCCATTTTCTAAGCATCGGCCGCGTTGGGTTAGGTGGGTTGCTTGGGCTTCTGGTTAGGCGAGGTTGAGGGTGAGATTAATAGTGTGGTTGTGACCAGGCTGTGACTCATACGTCAGGCTGCGAGCAGCCGCGTCTAACAGCCTGGTTGACCAGTCCAGCAACCAGGAGGCCTGGTCGACGACCGGGCCGCGGGGACGCTAAGCCCCGGAAGCACCTCAAGGTAAGGTGGTGGTTCAGGGGGGGGGGATAGGCCTACATTGTTATTGATCATATTGTAACGCTGTATTAAGGACTGGGAGTGTTGGGATAGTGATGACTGAGATATTGTATTCGGATAGTGATTAATTATAATTATATAACAAAAAGCATTTCAGTCATCCTCGTGTACCAATCAAGAGAGCTAGCTGGCTGGTACTCAATTAGGTGAGTACCTGCCAGCTAGCTCTCTTGATTGTCCAATACGTCAACAACCCAACCTTCTAACCCAAGCAGACACGCGCACAACCCCTGCACCCCCAACCTAACCCACCAACTCTGATATATAGAAAACGTAGATAGTTACCCCTACGAGGCAGCTTCTATTTATGTCCATCCAAACGCATTTACATAACACGCCCACTTGAAACACCGCAGGGATCCCGGGGGGATCAGCCAGGCTGTGATGGCTGTGTGGTCCTTCAGGCGGCGAGTACAACAAGCCTCACAAACCAGGCAATCACCAGGGGTCAGAGTGGCCGCACTCTGAGCGCCGGGAGTTAAACCTAACATCACTGAAAGAGAGAGAGAGCAAAGTTAGGGGGAGACATAGTCACCACATACAAAATCCTCAAGGTATTGGAGGTGGCGGGGCGGGGACGAGGGATACAATAGGGTAACTTGGACATGGGGAAAGCATTCCCTATGTGCGGGGAGTGACCAAATGGAATGTGCTCTTAGGGATTGCATTTGGGGAAGTACTAGAAGACTCGTGAGACAGACAGCCGCGAGGCGTGTCCCAGGAACTGTAGCCCGATCTTTACAGACGCAGACACACGTGAAAGTACAGATGGAGAGACGTGCATACAGACAGACAGATCAGAAACCTGGAGAGCGGTCGGGGCGGCCAGACAGAGAGGGACAGGCTCCCTGCTGTGCCGAGGTCAGGCACCATACTCCTCTTTCTGTTCTGCTCCTCCCACACCACCAGCCTCTGCTGCGTGCCTGGGGGTGCTGCTGCTGCTGCTGCTCCCACACCACCAGCCTCTGCTGCGTGCCTGGGGCTGCTGCTACTGCTGCTCCTCCCACACCACCAGCCTCTGCTGCGTGCCTGGGGCTGCTGCTACTGCTGCTCCTCCCACACCACCAGCCTCTGCTGCGTGCCTGGGGGTGCTGCTGCTGCTGCTGCTCCCACACCACCAGCCTCTGCTGCGTGCCTGGGGCTGCTGCTACTGCTGCGCCTCCCACACCACCAGCCTCTGCTGCGTGCCTGGGGCTGCTGCTACTGCTGCTCCTCCCACACCACCAGCCTCTGCTGCGTGCCTGGGGCTGCTGCTACTGCTGCTCCTCCCACACCACCAGCCTCTGCTGCGTGCCTGGGGGCGCTGCTGCTACTGCTGCTCCTCCCACACCACCAGCCTCTGCTGCGTGCCTGGGGGGGCTGCTGCTACTGCTGCTCCTCCCACACCACCAGCCTCTGCTGCGTGCCTGGGGGGGCTGCTGCTACTGCTGCTCCTCCCACACCACCAGCCTCTGCTGCGTGCCTGGGGGGGCTGCTGCTACTGCTGCTCCTCCCACACCACCAGCCTCTGCTGCGTGCCTGGGGGCGCTGCTGCTACTGCTGCTCCTCCCACACCACCAGCCTCTGCTGCGTGCCTGGGGGGGCTGCTGCTACTGCTCCCACACCAGCAGCCTCTGCTACGTGTCTGTGACTACTGTTACTACTGCTGCTCCCACACCAGCAGCCTCTGCTACGTGTCTGTGACTACTGTTACTACTGCTGCTACTGCTGCTCCCACACCAGCAGCCTCTGCTACGTGTCTGTGACTACTGTTACTACTGCGGCTACTGCTGCTCCCACACTAGCAGCCTCTACTACGTGCCTGCGGACTACTGCTACTGCTCCTGTTGATACCTATGCTCCTGTCAGCTACTCCTGCTCTTGATGCTGTTATTACGTCTATATTAAACTATGCGGAGTCAGAGCTCTGTAGCGAAGTCAAGAAATAGATCTTAGTAACATTGTGGGCGTCTCTAGTGGACAAGAGAGGCGCCAGCAGTGGGGAAGGGGCTCTGTGGAACACGAGAGGGTTGGGGGGGGGGGGGCGCTAGAGTTATAACTCTACAAGTTTCTCCAGAAGTCTGACCTGCCAGGTTGTGATGGCATGAGGACTGCCGATACCAGTTAAGGCTTTTAAAGCCAGATTCGACCAACGACCCCATATCCAATAAAGTTAGATTATAAGGCAACAGGAGGTATAACATAATACAGAGTACAAAACACAATCAAATGTACCCATAGTAGGAAAACAGCATGTAAAGGATTTGGGAATAATAATGTCTGACGACCTAACGTTTAAGGAGCATAACCAAGCAAATATTGCGACAGCCAGAAAAATGATAGGATGGATTATGAGAACTTTCAAATCCAGGGATCCCATCACAATGGTTGTACTCTTCAAGTCACTTGTGTTGTCCCGTCTTGAGTACTGCTCAGTACTCACTTCCCCCTTCAGAGCAGGAGAGATTGCTGAAATAGAGGGAATACAGAGAACATATACAGCACGCATAAACGCAATAAAGCACCTAAATTATTGGGATCGTCTCAAAGCCCTCCAAATGTACTCACTAGAAAGAAGACGAGAGAGATATCAAATAATATACACCTGGAAGATACTGGAGGGCCAAGTACCAAATCTACACAGTAAAATAACAACGTACTGGAGTGAACGACATGGAAGAAAATGTAGAATAGAACCAGTGAAAAGCAAAGGTACCATAGACACAATCAGAGAACACTGTATAAACATCAGAGGTCCGCGGTTGTTCAACGTCCTCCCAGCGAGCATAAGAAATATTGCCGGAACAACCGTGGATATTTTCAAGAGGAAACTAGATTTGTTCCTCCAAGGAGTGCCGGACCAACCGGGCTGTGGTGGGTATGTGGGCCTGCGGGCCGCTCCAAGCAACAGCCTGGTGGACCAAACTCTCACAAGTCGGGGAGTAGAAGAACTCCCAGAACCCCATCAACCAGGTGTGGATAGGTAGGGTCTGCCACTCTCACTTTGTGCAGGTATTTAAAGCCCCCGCCCCCCCCCCCCCCCCCCCCCGAGAACTTCCCGTTTTCTTCTGTCATGTTCCCTCGTTTACTGTGTGTGTTTGTTTACCTGTTGATGATCTCGAGAGTTGTTCTGCTCCCACAGCCTTCCCTGGTGATGCTGTGTGTAAGTGCGCGCCACTCTCTTCTTCTCAGTATTGTGTACGTCGTTGTCATTACCTCGATGTGAAGTTGAATTCTCTAGGTGTAATCAAATCCCCGTTTAGGTGGTTGGGCACCATTCCTTCCCTCCGTCCTATTCCAAGCCCTTATCCTGATCCTTTCCACCTGCTATATAGTCGTAATGGCTTGGCGCTTTCTTCCTGATAATTCCCTCCCTCCTCCCCCCTCAGTTCTGGAACTAGTCTTTGCGCATATTCTGAGTTTTATCTATTTCTTTTTTTTTTGGGGGGGGGGGAGCTGGCATCTAGTGCCATATCATAGTGGTCCAGCAACTGTGACAGGCAAGAGCGCCCTGTTCTGAACCCATGTTGTCCGGGGGTTATGGAGATGTGGGAACCGACCTGTGAGATTTATATTTATTTAATTTATATGAATTTATATTTACGTTAATTTATATACTTCGATAGCAATTTGTATAATGATAAGTGGACTGTATTTCTGCAATAATCTCATAATCTCACAAATCGATCCTCTACACATTAGGGGGGGTTTATTAAATTAATATATATGCAGCCAATCAAACTACAGTATTAACTACATACATTGAAAAGGTTCCTTATCTTATAGTACAGCAGGTTAGTCCACCAGGTATAACTAGGGTGTAGACACCAAATTATCCTCTTTGAGGTAGCTTCCATCACCCAGTAACTGGTGCACAAACTCTTCCTCGTCTTGACCTGTCAAAAAGGCGCTGTGAAGCCAGAAACCTATATATGACAAGTATTTCAGAGAAAACTGTACATGGAACATGAAGACCTGGCTTAATTACCTTTAGTTTGAGGCTTCCACGTGCTCTAACGGGATCACCCTATATAATGACATTAATGGCCATAAATGAAGATACATGGGTTTCGGAAAGAACACTTAACTTGAATTTGTAGACAGCGTGTTGAAAATGGTACACCTTTGGTTTCCATAACACTACGTCCAAGTAAAATTAACAGGAGCCGAATTTGCTCCCGTGTGAGCCTCTGGTCTCGTACAAAACAATGGCTGCCCTCCTTCCTCACTCTGACGCCTGGCTTACATTGTCCACATGTCAGAAAGTGATAGAAGGGTCACATTTACTCTACTTTAATATTGATAATTAAGTTAATTTATATAAGATGTTTTTATGATGGTAAAGTCCAAAGACTAATGTATTTAAGAATAATTCCCACCATAATAGGTGGTGAATTATAATAGTATGTGGTGATGATATCCCGTTTTCTTTAGATGGTAATTCCACTACAAGTTACGTTTTCTATGGGTAACTTGTTTATACAACACAGCTATTATCTGTATGATTATTAAATGGTGTCGGATTTTCCGACAGGAGAAGCTGTGATTCCATGTATTTTGTGATCTTATTTCTTAGCACTCAAAGATTTTTATGATGTGTGATGTTAGTGCTATCGGTCTGTAATTTTTTGTCTCTGCCTTATTTCTTCCTTTATGGAGTGGTGCTATCTCTGCTGTTTTTAGTATGTCAGGGATAACGCCAGTATCTAGGCTTTGTCTCCACAGAATGTGAAGGGCCTGCGATAGTGGTTTTTTACAGTTCTTGATGAATATCTGACGACCTAACGTTTAAGGAGCTTAACCAAGCAAATATTGTGACAGCCAGAAAAATGATAGGATGGATTACGAGAACTTTCAAATCCAGGGATCCCATCCCAATGGTTGTACTCTTACCATACCTTGAGGTTACCTTGAGGTGCTTCCGGGGCTTAGTGTCTCCGCAGCCCGGTCGTCGACCAGGCCTCCTGGTTGCTGTACTGATCAACCAGGCTGTTAGACGCGGCTGCTCGCAGCCTACCGTATGAGTCAGAGCCTGGTTGATCAGGTATCACTCTTCTTGTGTCACTTGTGTTGTCCCGTCTTCAGTACTGCTCAGTACTCACTTCCCCCTTCAGAGCAGGAGAGATTGCTGAAATAGAGGGAATATAGAGAACATATACGGCACGCATAGACGCAATAAAGCACCTAAATTATTGGGATCGTCTCAAAGCCCTCCAAATGTACTCACTAGAAAGAAGACGAGAGAGATATCAAATAATATACACCTGGAAGATACTGGAGGGCCAAGTACCAAATCTACACAGTAAAATAACAACGTACTGGAGTGAACGATATGGAAGAAAATGTAGAATAGAACCAGTGAAGAGCAGGGGTGCTATAGGCACAATCAGAGAACACTGTATAAACATCAGAGGTCCGCGGTTGTTCAACGTCCTCCCAGCAAGCATAAGAAATATTGCCGGAACAACCGTGGACATTTTCAAGAGGAAACTAGATTTATTCCTCCAAGGAGTGCCGGACCAACCGGGCTGTGGTGGGTATGTGGGCCTGCGGGCCGCTCCAAGCAACAGCCAGGTGGACCAAACTCTCACAAGTCAAGCCTGGCCTCGGGCCGGGCTTGGGGAGTAGAAGAACTCCCAGAACCCCATCAACCAGGTATCAACCAGGTTAATATGGAGTTCCAAGAATCCGGGCCTGGTGCAGAGTGCATAGGCATACTGTCTATGGCTTCTTTAAAATCCAGTGGGAATAGGGCGACGTCTGATATATGATTTGATGTTGGTATCATATCCATGATAAATTAATTTGGGTTATCAATCTTTAGTGTGTTTAATGGCTCGCTGAAAACAGAGTCGTACTGCTTCCTCAGTAACTCGCTCATTTCTTTGTTGTCATCGGTGAAAGTTCCATCTCCCTTTCGCAGGGGCCCGATACTAGATGTGGTTTTTGATCTTGATTTTCCATAGGAGAAAAAATATTTCGGATTTCTATCTGTTAGTTGGATTGGTTTACATAAACTTACAGTAAATTATTGACCTAAGAGATAAGTGTACTCTTGCCACACTGAGTGTACTGAGTCTACTCTTGCCACACTGAGTGTACTGAGTCTACTCTTGCCACACTGAGTGTACTGAGTCTACTCTTGCCACACTGAGTGTACTGAGTCTACTCTTGCCACACTGAGTGTACTGAGTCTACTCTTGCCACACTGAGTGTACTGAGTCTACTCTTGCCACACTGAGTGTACTGAGTCTACTCTTGCCACACTGAGTGTACTGAGTCTACTCTTGCCACACTGAGTGTACTGAGTCTACTCTTGCCACACTGAGTGTACTGAGTCTACTCTTGCCACACTGAGTGTACTGAGTCTACTCTTGCCACACTGAGTGTACTGAGTCTACTCTTGCCACACTGAGTGTACTGAGTCTACTCTTGCCACACTGAGTGTACTGAGTCTACTCTTGCCACACTGAGTGTACTGAGTCTACTCTTGCCACACTGAGTGTACTGAGTCTACTCTTGCCACACTGAGTGTACTGAGTCTACTCTTGCCACACTGAGTGTACTGAGTCTACTCTTGCCACACTGAGTGTACTGAGTCTACTCTTGCCACACTGAGTGTACTGAGTCTACTCTTGCCACACTGAGTGTACTGAGTCTACTCTTGCCACACTGAGTGTACTGAGTCTACTCTTGCCACACTGAGTGTACTGAGTCTACTCTTGCCACACTGAGTGTACTGAGTCTACTCTTGCCACACTGAGTGTACTGAGTCTACTCTTGCCACACTGAGTGTACTGAGTCTACTCTTGCCACACTGAGTGTACTGAGTCTACTCTTGCCACACTGAGTGTACTGAGTCTACTCTTGCCACACTGAGTGTACTGAGTCTACTCTTGCCACACTGAGTGTACTGAGTCTACTCTTGCCACACTGAGTGTACTGAGTCTACTCTTGCCACACTGAGTGTACTGAGTCTACTCTTGCCACACTGAGTGTACTGAGTCTACTCTTGCCACACTGAGTGTACTGAGTCTACTCTTGCCACACTGAGTGTACTGAGTCTACTCTTGCCACACTGAGTGTACTGAGTCTACTCTTGCCACACTGAGTGTACTGAGTCTACTCTTGCCACACTGAGTGTACTGAGTCTACTCTTGCCACACTGAGTGTACTGAGTCTACTCTTGCCACACTGAGTGTACTGAGTCTACTCTTGCCACACTGAGTGTACTGAGTCTACTCTTGCCACACTGAGTGTACTGAGTCTACTCTTGCCACACTGAGTGTACTGAGTCTACTCTTGCCACACTGAGTGTACTGAGTCTACTCTTGCCACACTGAGTGTACTGAGTCTACTCTTGCCACACTGAGTGTACTGAGTCTACTCTTGCCACACTGAGTGTACTGAGTCTACTCTTGCCACACTGAGTGTACTGAGTCTACTCTTGCCACATTCCGGGCTATTGCTTTTAGTTATGTTTGGGGCCGGTAGCAACATCTAGCTGTTGCGACACACTTTTATCTCTACTTAAGTAACACGGGCCGTACGAGCACTTACTTGCTACTTAAACTACACCCTTTAGGTGTGTGTGTGTGTGTGTAATTGCCTAAGTAATTACATAGGTGTAATTACCTAAGTGCAGTTGCAGGATGAGAGCTACGCTCGTGGTGTCCCGTCTTCCCAGCACTCTTTGTCGCATAACGCTTTGAAACTAGATTTATTCCTCCAAGGAGTGCCGGACCAACCGGGCTGTGGTGGGTATGTGGCCCTGCGGGCCGCTCCAAGCAACAGCCTGGTGGACCAAACTCTCACAAGTCGAGCCTGGCCTCGGGCCGGGCTTGGGGAGTAGAAGAACTCCCAGAACCCCATCAACCAGGTATCAACCAGGTAACTACTGACGGTCTTGGCCTCCACCACCTTCTCACTTAACTTGTTCCAACCGTCTACCGCTTTGTTTGCAAAATAAAACTTTCTAATATTTTATCGGCACCTTTGTTTTCTTAGCTTGATTCTGTGTCCTCTTGTTCTTGTAGTTGCTGGTTTCAGGAATTCCTCTTTGTCAGTTTGGTCTATTCCTGTTAGTATTTTGTAAGTGGTGATCATATCACCTCTCTTCGATCTTCTAGTTTTGGCATGTTTAACGCTGTTCTTGAGATTTGACCACCATACAACTGCTGCATATTCCAATTTTTCTCTCACAAAAGTCATGAACAATTTCTTTAGTATTTCACCAATTAAAAGGCAGTCTGAAGTTGGAAAGCGACGCATACGTTCCTCTCACAATGTTCTTTACGTGTTCCTCTGGTGCTATTCAAAACCATCTCTAGGTCTTATTCTTTATTAGAGCTCTGTAATTCCTCTCCACATAATTTGTTTACATAATGCGGAAAGTTACATACATAATTTGCAAGTTGTGTGTGGTCTGTTTTCTCAGATTCTCCGCGAGGAATCTGAATTCCACCCCCACATGCCGTATGGAATGTGGGTGTGTTCACACTGTTACCAGTAACACAGTCAATAGTAGTAGCAACAGTACACTGTCCTCCCAGGAGACCTACTGTGTGCACTGTCCTCCCAGGAGACCTACCATGTACACAGTCCTCCCAGGAGACCTGTGTGCACTGTTCTCCCAGGAGACCTACCATGTACACTGTTCTCCCAGGAGACCTACCATGTACACTGTTCTCCCAGGAGACCTACCATGTACACTGTTCTCCCAGGAGACCTACTGTGTACACTGTCTTCCCAGGAGACCTACTGTGTACACTGTTCTCCCAAGAGACCTACTGTGTACACTGTTCTCCCAAGAGACCTACTGTGTACACTGTCCTGCCAGGAGACCTACCATGTACACTGTTCTCCCAGGAGACCTACCATGTACACTGTTCTCCCAGGAGACCTACCATGTGCACAGTCCTCCCAGGAGACCTGTGTACACTGTTCTCCCAGGAGACCTACCATGTACACTGTTCTCCCAGGAGACCTACCATGTACACTGTTCTCCCAGGAGACCTACCATGTACACTGTCCTCCCAGGAGACCTACTGTGTACACTGTTCTCCCAGGAGACCTACCATGTACACTGTCCTCCCAGGAGACCTACTGTGTGCACTGTCCTCCCAGGAGACCTACCATGTACACAATCCTCCCAGGAGACCTACCATGTACACTGTCCTCCCAGGAGACCTACTGTGTACACTGTCCTCCCAGGAGACCTACTGTGTACACTGTTCTCCCAGGAGACCTACCATGTACACTGCTCTCCCAGGAGACCTACCATGTACACAGTCCTCCCAGGAGACCTGTGTACACTGTTCTCCCAGGAGACCTACCATGTACACTGTTCTCCCAGGAGACCTACCATGTACACTGTTCTCCCAGGAGACCTACCATGTACACTGTCCTCCCAGGAGACCTACTGTGTACACTGTTCTCCCAGGAGACCTACCATGTACACTGTTCTCCCATGAGACCTACTGTGTACACTGTCCTCCCAGGAGACCTACCGTGTACGCTGTTCTCCCAGGAGACCTACCATGTACACTGTCCTCCCAGGAGACCTACTGTGTGCACTGTCCTCCCAGGAGACCTACCATGTACACAATCCTCCCAGGAGACCTACCATGTACACTGTCCTCCCAGGAGACCTACTGTGTACACTGTCCTCCCAGGAGACCTACTGTGTACACTGTTCTCCCAGGAGACCTACCATGTACACTGCTCTCCCAGGAGACCTACCATGTACACAGTCCTCCCAGGAGACCTGTGTACACTGTTCTCCCAGGAGACCTACCATGTACACTGTTCTCCCAGGAGACCTACCATGTACACTGTTCTCCCAGGAGACCTACCATGTACACTGTCCTCCCAGGAGACCTACTGTGTACACTGTTCTCCCAGGAGACCTACCATGTACACTGTCCTCCCAGGAGACCTACCGTGTACGCTGTTCTCCCAGGAGACCTACTGTGTACACTGTTCTCCCAGGAGACCTACTGTGTACACTGTTCTCCCAGGAGACCTACCATGTACACTGCTCTCCCAGGAGACCTACCATGTACACAGTCCTCCCAGGAGACCTGTGTACACTGTTCTCCCAGGAGACCTACCATGTACACTGTTCTCCCAGGAGACCTACCATGTACACTGTTCTCCCAGGAGACCTACCATGTACACTGTCCTCCCAGGAGACCTACTGTGTACACTGTTCTCCCAGGAGACCTACCATGTACACTGTTCTCCCATGAGACCTACTGTGTACACTGTCCTCCCAGGAGACCTACCGTGTACGCTGTTCTCCCAGGAGACCTACCATGTACACTGTCCTCCCAGGAGACCTACTGTGTGCACTGTCCTCCCAGGAGACCTACCATGTACACAATCCTCCCAGGAGACCTACCATGTACACTGTCCTCCCAGGAGACCTACTGTGTACACTGTCCTCCCAGGAGACCTACTGTGTACACTGTTCTCCCAGGAGACCTACCATGTACACTGCTCTCCCAGGAGACCTACCATGTACACAGTCCTCCCAGGAGACCTGTGTACACTGTTCTCCCAGGAGACCTACCATGTACACTGTTCTCCCAGGAGACCTACCATGTACACTGTTCTCCCAGGAGACCTACCATGTACACTGTCCTCCCAGGAGACCTACTGTGTACACTGTTCTCCCAGGAGACCTACCATGTACACTGTTCTCCCATGAGACCTACTGTGTACACTGTCCTCCCAGGAGACCTACCGTGTACGCTGTTCTCCCAGGAGACCTACTGTGTACACTGTTCTCCCAGGAGACCTACCATGTACACTGTTCTCCCAGGAGACCTACCATGTACACTGTTCTCCCAGGAGACCTACTGTGTACACTGTTCTCCCAGGAGACCTACTGTGTACACTGTTCTCCCATGAGACCTACCGTGTACACTGTTCTCCCAGGAGACCTACCGTGTACACTGTTCTCCCAGGAGACCTACTGTGTACACTGTTCTCCCAGGAGACCTACTGTGTACACTGTTCTCCCAGGATACCTACCATGTACACTGTTCTCCCAGGAGACCTGTGTGCACTGTTCTCCCAGGAGACCTACCATGTACACTGTTCTCCCAGGAGACCTACCATGTACACTGTCCTCCCAGGAGACCTGTATGCACTGTCCTCCCAGGAGACCTACCGTGTACACTGTCCTCCCAGGAGACCTACTGTGTACAGTTCTCCCAGGAGACCTACCATGTACGCTGTCCTCCCAGGAGACCTGTGTACACTGTTCTCCCAGGAGACCTACTGTGTACACTTCTCCCAGGAGACCTACCGTGTACACAGTCCTCCCAGGAGACCTACTGTGTACACTGTTCTCCCAGGAGACCTACTGTGTACACTGTTCTCCCAGGAGACCTACCGTGTACACAGTCCTCCCAGGAGACCTACTGTGTACACTGTTCTCCCAGGAGACCTACTGTGTACACAGTCCTCCCAGGAGACCTACCGTGTACACAGTCCTCCCAGGAGACCTACTGTGTACACTGTTCTCCCAGGAGACCTGTGTACACTGTCCTCCCAGGAGACCTACCATGTACACTGTCCTCCCAGGAGACCTATTGTGTACACTGTTCTCCCAGGAGACCTACTGTGTACACTGTTCTCCCAGGAGACCTACTGTGTACACTGTTCTCCCAGGAGACATACCATGTACACTGTTCTCCCAGGAGACCTGTGTGCACTGTTCTCCCAGGAGACCTACCATGTACACTGTTCTCCCAGGAGACCTACTGTGTACACTGTTCTCCCAGGAGACCTACCATGTACACTGTTCTCCCAGGAGACCTGTGTGCACTGTTCTCCCAGGAGACCTGTGTGCACTGTTCTCCCAGGAGACCTACCATGTACACTGTCCTCCCAGGAGACCTATTGTGTACACTGTTCTCCCAGGAGACCTACTGTGTACACTGTTCTCCCAGGAGACCTACTGTGTACACTGTTCTCCCAGGAGACATACCATGTACACTGTTCTCCCAGGAGACATACCATGTACACTGTTCTCCCAGGAGACCTGTGTGCACTGTTCTCCCAGGAGACCTACCATGTACACTGTTCTCCCAGGAGACCTACCATGTACACTGTTCTCCCAGGAGACCTACTGTGTACACTGTTCTCCCAGGAGACCTACCATGTACACTGTTCTCCCAGGAGACCTGTGTGCACTGTTCTCCCAGGAGACCTGTGTGCACTGTTCTCCCAGGAGACCTACCATGTACACTGTTCTCCCAGGAGACCTACTGTGTACACTGTTCTCCCAGGAGACCTACTGTGTACACTCCGCCCAGGAGACCTACTGTGCACACTGTCCTCCCAGGAGACCTACCATGTACACTGTCCTCCCAGAGACCCGCTCCGGGCAGTGTTTGGGGTGCTTGTACTGTGCGTGTACGGGAGTGGGTAACTTGAGAGAGAGAGAGAGAGAGGCGGCAGATGGGAGGCGTCACCTGGGGCCCGGAGCAGTGTCAGGTCCAGGCCGGTTTTTAGCGCCCTCCCGGGGCTGGGGACCCGAGGTCTGGCTGGGCCTCTACGCTCACTCTCCCGTGATCCCCGGGGCTATCTTTCTATACTCTTCTCTGGTTGTACTGCTCTCTTTCTCTCTCTCTCTCTCTCTCTCTCTCTCTCTCTCTCTCTCTCTCTCTCTCTCTCTCTCTCTCTCTCTCTCTCTCTCTCTCTCTCTCTCTCTCTCTCTCTTTCTCTTTCTCTCTCTTTCTCTCTCTTTCTCTCTCTTTCTCTTTTTCTTTCTCTCTTTCTTTCTCTCTCTCTCTCTCTCTCTCTCTCTCTCTCTCTCTCTCTCTCTCTCTCTCTCTCTCTCTCTCTCTCTCTCTCTCTCTCTCTCTCTCTCTCTCTCTCTCTCTCTCTCTCTCTCTCTCTCTCTCTCTCTCTCTCTCTCCCTGCAGTGCTGCTTGCAGCATCCTTCTGCTTAACACTGGAAATTGAACTGCCTAGACTTACTGGATTTTACAGTTGTCAGGGAAGCTGTCAAAATGTACTCGCTGGAAAGGAGACGAGAGAGGTGTCAAATAATATAAACATGGAAGATACTGGAGGGACAGATCCCAAATTTGCACAGTAGAATAACAACATACTGGAGCGAGAGATACGGAAGGAAATGCAGAATAGAATCAGTGAGGAGTAGAGGTGCCATAGGCACAATCAGAGAACACTGTATGAACATCAGAGGTCCAGTGAGGAGTAGAGGTGCCATGGGCACAATCAGAGAACACTGAACATAAGAGGTCACCAGCTGTTCAACACCCTCCCAGCAAGTATTAGACATATTGCCTGGACGAAGGTGGATGTATTTAAGAGGCACTTGAACAGGTTCTTGCAAGAAGTGCCGGAACAACCAGGCTGTAGTGAATATATGACTTTCTGTAAATCTCACTTGCTGACCACTTGTAGAGGGTACGACTATTTCCGTGTAATCATTTACATTTTCAGCTTCTATTTACAACCTCTACTCTCCTATTCTCTCTGTTCTTGTTCGCTTAGACTATTCCTCCCAGTATCTTATATGTAGTGATCATGTCACTAATGTTCCTTTTGTTCAGAGTTGTATGTTCCCTTAACCTACCCGTGTTCTGTAGTCCTCTTAATTCATTCAATTGTATTGTTGCAAACCTCTGCACGTTTTAAGTTGCACAGATGGGAGTGGGGGGTGGGGGGAGTTTTTTTTTTTTTTTTTTTTTTTTTTTTTTTTTTTTTTTGAGATATATACAAGAGTTGTTACATTCTTGTAGAGCCACTAGTACGCGTAGTGTTTCGGGCAAGTCCTTAATCCTATGGTCCCTGGAATACGATCCCCTGCCGCGAAGAATCGTTTTTTCATCCAAGTACACATTTTACTGTTGCGTTAAACAGAGGCTACAGTTAAGGAATTGCGCCCAGTAAATCCTCCCCGGCCAGGATACGAACCCATGACATAGCGCTCGCGGAACGTCAGGCGAGTGTCTTACCACTACACCACGGAGACTGTATAGACCACAGAGTTGTGTTGCGGGAGGGGGGGAGGGAGTGGCAGTACTTAACTAGCCTAATCAACCTGATCATACCAGGCTGTGACTCATACGTCAGGCTGTGAGCAGCCACGTCTAACAGCCTGGTTGATCAGTCCAGCAACCAGGAGGCCTGGTCGACGACCGGGCCGCGGGGACGCTAAGCCCCGGAAGCACCTCAAGGTAACCTCAAGGTAAGGTAGCCTAACCTAACGGGTTAACTTAAGTTTGGTGGAACTTACCCACCAGCAGGATTTGAAAATTGAAATAAGTTTATTGAGGTAAAATACACACAAAGGGATGAGGTAGCTCAAGCTATTCTCACCCTGTTCAGTACATCGTGTTAATACATACATAAGACACACATCACAAGCAATAAACGTATTAGCGAACATTCTGAGAGATAAACATATACATTTCCTCCTTGACACAAGTACCCATCAGCAGGCTGGACTTGTGACTGTGTACGGGGAAGTGAGGTTACCTTGAGGTTACCTTGAGGAGCTTCCGGGGCTTAGCGTCCCCGCGGCCCGGTCGCCGACCAAGCCTCCTGGTTGCTGGACTGATCAACCAGGCTGTTGGTTGATCATAATGTCCCGCCCACCACCCTCGTTGTACCGGTTACCTTACAATATAAATATTCTGACTTTCAAATTCTTTGTTGAATCTGGCCTTAAAGATGTGGACGGAGGTGGCTTCCACAGCTTCTGTCAGTGCATTCCGCTTGTGGCCACCCGGTCGAGCCGGTCGGCCGAGCGGACAGCACACTGGACTTGTGATCCTGTGGTCCTGGGTTCGATCCCAGGCGCCAGCGAGAAACAATGGGCAGAGTTTCTTTCATCCTATGCCCCTGTTACCTAGCAGTAAAATAGGTACCTGGGTGTTATTCAGTTGTCACGGGCTGCTTCCTGGGGATGGAGGCCTTGTCGAGGACCGGGCCGCGGGGACACTAAAGCCCCGAAATCATCTCAAGATAACCTCAAGATAACCCGTACAGGGTATGAGTATTTCCCGACATTTCATCAGCTCATTTGTGTTTCCAGCTTCCACCTGTGTCCTTGCTCTCCGTTTTCTCAGTTTAAAGATGCTATCCTTGTCCACCCTAACTATTTATCCTCGGTATCTTGTATGCGGTGATCATAGCCCACCTGTTTCTTCTATTCTTTAGGGATGTGAGATTTAGTTCCATTAGCCTGTCCTTGTAACTTAATCCTCTTGGCTCTAGGCACCAATCTTGTTGCAGAATGTGTGTACGTTTTCAAATTTGATTTCATGCTTCACTGGCGGCGGATTCCAAGGCTGGCGCTGCACATTCCTCTGTTGGTCTAACAAATGTTGTGTAAATTGCATTCATTATTATTAACATCTTTATTGACAAAATTAATTACAATTTTGCCTAATCTGAGGCTTTCGATTAAGTCTTAAGTGAGGATAATGCTGGTATTCACTGTCACGCAGGACATAGGGTCATACACAAGACAATAGGTCTAATCTGTAGGCGGAAGTACATGTATATCATGGTTACAATCAATGTTTTAATGTATGGATATGTGAAAACAACTTTCTATTGTGCACTGCCGCACAAGGGCAGGGATGGGTTCATAAGTGATGCAGGAAAGAAGTAATATAGATAAAATTGTTCTTCATTCTTTAAAATGGACAAGCAAATTTTGGATAAATTGTTAGGATGTCGTCCAGAACACCTGAGTCAGTAAAATAGTTGGTGGTACAAGAGACCAGGAGGTCTAAAGTCCTTTACAAATTGCAGTGAAGTTAGGCTGGGATTCATGTATCAGATTGTGAACTGCTGCATCCAACAGCCTGGTGATGGTGGTGGTTGTGGTAGTTCAGTCCGT
Organism: Procambarus clarkii; assembly: GCF_040958095.1. Classification (NCBI taxonomy): domain Eukaryota; kingdom Metazoa; phylum Arthropoda; class Malacostraca; order Decapoda; family Cambaridae; genus Procambarus; species Procambarus clarkii. The sequence continues at coordinate 44,344,602 of NC_091171.1, forward strand.
CCTCCAACGGATTCCCACCGTCAAGAAAACGGTCAATTTAAAGTGTCCTCACCTAACCTACCAGAGGACTCAAAACAGAAAACGGGACAGTACCTCACTTTCGCCAGCCGCTTCCATTGTCTAGTGCGACAATTTTTTAGCCTTGCGTAACGCATACGTACCAAAAGCGACGTTCTTTGTAAGAGGACAGGTTGGTTGGTGGTGTTGGGCAGGGTTAGGCTTGGGGCCCTGCCAGCCACTCCAGGAGGCTGGGCCATATATGGTCTGGCCGCCTCCCCCCACCCTCTCCCCCCCCCCTCATCGTGGGCGTGGGCGTGCATTGGCTAGGTCACGGTGAACGGGTGGAGGTGTGCATTGGTAATGCCGCCCACCTCCCCCCCCCCCCCCCACCCCACCCTCCACATGCCGGAGGTGGTGGACCACTCACTACCACCCTTTGCAACCACCATCGTCACCACCACCACCACCATCGCTCGGCTCCACCTATTGGGTACGTGTGCAGGTAGGTACGAACCCCCTGTGGGTATGAACCAGCGTGCGGGCATCGGGCATCACCCGCGGAACCGCTCCCTGTCCCCCTAACGCGGCCTTGTGGTAATTATTAGTGCCCGCTGGACACTCTTTGTTGCCCGCCCGCCTGCCCGCCTGCCCGCCAGGGGTCAAGCTGCCCGCACTCTGGAGGCTGGGAACCGCTTGCGGCACCTCCCCCCTCTCCCCCCTTGCTTGTCTCCTCCTCTTCCTGTTCATCTGGGAGTCTGCTTGCGTCTTTGTTGGTCGCATTCTGCAGACTGGAAGCTGCTGCTCCTCCGTCCATGCTTGGAGAGTCCACTCCTTTTTCTTTAGTCCCCCCCACTCCAGTCTCTCTTCCCGTTCTCTAGTCACTCTTCTCTTCTTCGTGCAGGTCAGCGTTCAATCCCCGACCGTCCAAGTGGTTGGATACCTTTCCTGCCCCCCGTCCCATCCCAAATCCTTATCCTGACCCCTTCATGTGCTATATAGTCGTAATGGCTTGGCGCTTTCCCCCTGATAGTTCCTGTCTTCTCTTCTATTTCTTCTCGTCACCTTGTTCTCTTCGTTTTTTTTTTTTTTTACTTCAGCCGAAGAGAGAACTGGCTACGGGAGACATCTCCCGTCACGCAGGGTGCAGTCGCACCTCCACAGATCTCCAGTATCAGCTCTTGATACTGGTAATGGCTCAAAAGGGCCACCACTTACGGGCTATTCATGCCCGTGCCACCTTTTGGGTGGCTTAATCTTCATCAATCAATCGAGAACTGGCTAAACGCCTCTAAAGGATACGTGATCAACTAGGCTGTGATTCGTACATCAGGCTGAGAGCAGCCGCGTCCAACAGCCTTGTTGGCCAGTCTAGCAAGTAGCCTGGTCGATGATCGGGCCGTGGGGACGCTAAGCCCCGGAAGCACCTCAAGGTAACCTCAAGGGGGTAGTTAAGGCTGCGGGCCCACCACTGATAGTTGGTCCACGCGGCTCGGTGCTGATTGGTCGAGAGGCTTATGAGACGGCTATTATAATTCGTGATTGATAGAAGCATTGTTTCGAGGGCTAATTCTCCTCGGTTGCTGCTTGGCCATTGGTTCTTTATGGCGTGATCTGATTGGTTCCGGCGACAGTAATTGTTTAATAGGTCGGTCTGATAAGCATAAGTTTATGATATGGTGCCCCTCCTACACACTTGCAGGCCGCTCCAAGCAGCAACAGCCTAGTGGACCAAGCACTCACAAGTCGCTCTCGGGAGCCGGGCTCGGGGAGTAGAAGAACTCCCAGAACCCCATCAAGCAGGTATCCTGTCATTGGCTCTTACGACAGACAGAAATGCTGCCTCCCTCTCATTGGCTCTCAAGACATGTGGCACAAAGGGTGCCTCGCTATTGGCTCCCAGGCTGCAGGTCTCAGATTGCGCTCCCTGATTGGTTGTCAGGCGCCAGGTGTCATCTGGGGCGCCGTCATGAATGGTTAATTTTGTATATACAATTGCCTCTGTGTAGCCTTTGTTGATGAGTGGGGGGGGCTGGGGAGGGGTAGTGAGGCGGGGCTGGGGAGGGGTAGTGAGGTGGGGCTGGGGAGGGGTAGTGAGGTGGGGCTGGGGAGGGGTAGTGAGGTGGGGCTGGGGAGGGGTAGTGAGGTGGGGCTGGGGAGGGGTAGTGAGGTGCATAGTGCTTTGTAAGGAACATAGCGTAACAAGATAGTTAGGTAAGGTAACCTCAAGGTAAGATAACATGGAGGGGCTAGGGGAGGGATAGTGAGGGACAGACTATTATGATGGTGAAATATAGATCTCGGAGTACAATCTTTTCAAATGTGATAGGAAGCACCGGCTTCAAGATGGGGTCAGCCTCTACATCAAAGACACACTCATCTGTACTAAGCTGCTAAACACCTCAAGTGATATGGTGGAAGTGCTGATAATCTTAAATGTAGTTATTGTCCTTGTATATAAGTCACCGGAGGCAAACCCTCAGCAGTTTAAAGACCAACTAATGAAAATAGAACACTGTTAGGAAAACCTCACAAATCCGGCCCCAAACATCATCCTGCTTGGGAACTTCAACCTACGGCATCTGAAATGGAAAATCAGAGCAGATACAGTTGTATCAGAGAGAATTCCGGGAAGTAGCCTAAATGAACAGGCACATGCAAATGATTTACCTTAAACCAGCAAGTAATAGAACCAACTAGGAAGGAGTACACGCTGAACTCGGTGAAGAGCAGAGGTGTCATAGGCACAATCAGAGAACACTGTATAATCATCAGAGGTCCACGGTTGTTCAACGTCCTCCCAGCAAGCATAAGAAATATTACCAGAACAACCGTGGACATCTTCAAGAAAAAACTAGATAGTTTTCTTCAAGGAGTATCCAATACGTTTCTTCAATTCACCACAGCCCGGACCAACCGGGCTGTGGTGGATATGTGGGCCTGCGGGCCGCTCCAAGCAACAGCCTGGTGGACCAAACTCTCACCAGTCAAGCTTGGCCTCGGGCCGGGCTTGGGGAGTAGAAGAACTCCCAGAACCCCATCAAGCAACCTCATTTTCACTAATAATGATGAATTGATCAGAAACATAGTGATTGCAAATACCTGTTACCCAGAACACAACTTTATTGAAGTTCTGACAAGCATGGGGAGTAGACCTGCACAACCAGTCCCGAGCCCCAGGGGAGGAGAATTCAAATTCAGTATCTCAATAATAAACAGATAAACTGGGAGCATGTATACCAAGACCTCTCAGAAATAAGCTGGGAAGGACAACTAGAAAATGCAGACCTGAACCAGTGCCTGGAAAAAATAAGCTCAGTAGCGCTAGAAATATGTTCAAACCGCATACCCCTAAGAAAAAAGAGGAAGAGATGCAGATTGGAACGGGGACGTCGTTCCCTATATAGGCGAAGAAAATGAATTGCGGAACTTGAGAGTCGCACCCTATCTCAAGAACGGCGAAGAAGGTTAGGTAGAAAAAAAGAAACAGTTGAACTCAAGCTACAAGAACCATACATAATCCAAGAGAGGCAAAGAGAGCAAAATGCCATCAGTGAAATAGAGAGAAATCCGAATTATTATTTTTCTCTTATGTAAAATCAAGATAAAAAACTGCATGTAGCTAATATCGGGCCCCAGGGAAAGGTAGATGGAAATTTCACCGATGACAACAAAGAAATTAACAAAATACTGAGGACGCAGTACAACTCTGCTCTCAGCGAGCCACTAAACACACTAAACATTGATAACCCATATTAATTTTTCATGGATATGATACCAACATCAAACCATGTATCAGATGTCACCCAATCCCCACTGGATTTTGAAGAAGCCATAGAAATATGCCTATGCACTCTGCACCAGGCCCTGATTCTTGAATATCTATATTCATCAAGAACTGTAAAAAAAGCACCATCGCAGGCCCTTCGCATTCTTTGGAGACAAAGCCTAGATACTGGCGTTATCCTAGCACCACTCCATAAAGGAGGACACAAGCCAAAGGCAAAAAATTGCAGACCGATAGCACTAACATCGCACATCATAAAAATCTTTGAGAGAGTGCTAAGAAGTAAGATCACAAAATACATGGAATCACAGCATCTCCATAACCCCGGACAACATGGGTTCAGAACAGGGCGCTCTTGCCTGTCACAGTTGCTGGACCACTATGATATGGCATTAGATGCTATGGAAGAGGGCGCTCTTGCCTGTCACAGTTGCTGGACCACTATGACATGGCACTAGATGCTATGGAAGACAAACAAAACGCTGATGTAATTTAGACAAATTTCGCCAAAGTCTTCGACAAATGTGACCATGGTGTTAGTGCACATCAAATGCGTTCAAAAGGAATTACCGGAGAAATAGGCAGATATATATATACAATTTCCTGACTAACAGAACTTAATATGTAAGTCAACAAAATAAAATTTTGATCATCAACCGTGAATAGCTCATCAGCTTCAGTCCCTCAGGGTACTGCGCTTGCTACAGTACTTTTTCTTATCCTCATAACGGACATAAACAGGACATAATATATAGTATTGTAAAGTACTGTATCATTCTTTGCAGATGACACTAGGATTTTCATGAGAGTTGGCAACATAGAGGACACGGCAAACCTCCAATCAGATGTAAATCAGGTCTTTCTATGGGCTACAGAAAATAGTATGGCATTTAATGAAGATAAGTTCCAGCTCATGCGCTACGGAAAAAAATGAAAATATAAAAACGGAAACCACGTACAAAACTCAGGCAAATCATAACATAGAAGGAAAAGGCAATGTAAAGGATCTGGGTGTACTCATGTCGGAAGACCTTACCTTTAAAGAACACAATAAAGTAGCCGTCACAACTGCAAGAAAAATGACAAGTTGGATAACAAGAACTTTTCACACTAGAGATGCTATACCGATGATGATACTTTTCAAAACGCTAGTGCTCTCTAGAGTGGAGTACTGCTGCACAATGACAGCCCCTTTCAAAGCTGGAGAAATTGCTGACCTGGAGAGCGTGCAGAGATCCTTTACTGCTAGAATCCACTCAGTAAAACATCTAAACTATTGGGAACGACTAAAATGCCTAAATCTGCATTCTCTTGAGAGCAGGCGAGAGAGGTTACCTTGAGATGTTATCGGGGCTTAGCGTCCCCGCGGCCCGGTCGTCGACCAAGCCTCCTTGTTGATGGACTGGTCAACCAGGCTGTTGGACGCGGCCCGATCGTCGACCAAGCCTCCTTGTTGATGGACTGGTCAACCAGGCTGTTGGACGCGGCTGCTCGCAGTCTGACGTATGAATCACAGCCTGGTTGATCAGGTATCCTTTGGGCCCCGAAATCATCGCAAGGTAACGGCAAGGTAAGATAGCACAGGCAGGAGATACCACAATGTACTGGTGAAGCATGTGGACTTTTGTTGGGCAGACCACACACTAGAAGTTGAAGGGACGACGTTTCGGTCCGTCCTGGACCATTCTCAAGTCGATTGAGAATGGTCCAGGACGGACCGAAACGTCGTCGTCCCTTCAACTTCTAGTGTGAGGTCTGGTCAACATACTTCAGCCACGTTATTGTGACTCGTCGCCTGCATGTGGACTTTTTTAAATCGGCTTTTTTTTTGTTGAAAAGCCGGCTTTCAGTCGGCTTTTCTTCTCTTTCCTGTGGCCAGCGTTCCTTGTTGATTTGTGTCATCTTGTATAGAATAGTGTTTGATCCTCACACCACATATCAAGGCAGGCAAGATTGCAGAGCTGGAAAGTAGAGAGGTCGTTCATTGCATACACACACACACACACACACACACACACACACACACACACACACACACACACACACACACACACACACACACACACCCGGGATTGGTAGCCTGGTGCATAGCGCGCAGGACTCGTAATTCTGTGGCGCGGGTTCGATTCCCGCACCAGGCAGAAACAAATGGGCAAAGTTTCTTTCACCCTGAATGCCCCTGTTACCTAGCAGTAAATAGGTACCTGGGAGTTAGTCAGCTGTCACGGGAAGTAGTTAGTAAACAGTTGATTGACAGTTGAGAGGCGGGCCGAAAGAGCAAAGCTCAACCCCCGTAAAAACACAACTAGTAAACTAGTAAACACACACACACACACACACACACCCGCGCCTGGTAGCCTGGTGCATAGTGCGCAGGACTCGTAATTCTGTGGCGCGGGTTCGATTCCCGCACCAGGCAGAAACAAGTGGGCAAAGTTTCTTTCACCCTGAATGCCCCTGTTACCTAGCAGTAAATAGGTACCTGGGAGTTAGTCAGCTGTCACGGGCTGCTTCCTGGTGTATGTGTGTGTGGTGTGGGGAAAAAAAGTAGTTAGTAAACAGTTGATTGACAGTTGAGAGGTGGGCCGATAGAGCAAAGCTCAACCCCCGCAAACACAACTAGGTGAATACACACACACACACACACACACACACACACACACACACACACACACACACACACACACACACAGAAGCAGTTAAACTACCGAGACTGCTTGCTTGGAATGGAGATTAGTGTGCTTGTTGATGACTCCCAGACTCCTCTTACTGCGCCAGCTGGCTACCAGTTACCACCTGCTTGTTAATGACTAAGCTCGCTGTCATTCCACCATCGTCTCCTCCTCCTCCCGGGGGGCTTGACGGGCGCAGGGGAGCCTCATCTCGCTTGGCTGCGGCGCTAAAAAATGGCTGTTGTGATATATTCGCAGGTCCTTGAAGTCTTGGCGCGCGTAAATGGTTGGGAGGATGTTTGGCGTGAGTTTTGGAACGGTCGTCCGTCCCGCCTCGACCAATCAACATGCAGCGCGCGTAAGCCGCCATTTTGTTGCGGTTGGAGCTTGCGAAGACCTTGATGTTATCTGTTTGGAATCCCCTTCTCCCTTTTACCCCGGCTGTTCCTGGTATTTATTTCGATATATGCGTGATGTGGCGCGGACATTAAACAATGATTGAGTGCCAGAGCTGGCTATTGTGGGGAGGGAGGGAGGGCGTATAGGATGAAATGAGGGAGGAGGTTGCTTGCTGTTCTGCTTGACGTGGGCCCGCGGGGGGGGGGGGGGTAGGGCCAGAGGCAGGGGCCCACCCACGCCCCCAAGGGAGACGTTGGCGGGGGCCCCGGAGGGGAGGTATTTTCAGTGTTTTGATGGGCGTGTGTAGGCGGCGTCGGATGGCCTCAGGGTACGAGATCGGACCGAAGGTCGGGGATTAGTGGTAAGGGCGTTGATGAGAGGAGGTGCGGAGAGGTCAGAGGTTGCAGCATCGCAACAGAAGGTGTGACGGTACTCCAGGAGGTAATTCATCCGTGGTGTGTACTTGGGTAGGTTTTTATTTCCCTGGGGTTGGTAAGGTGTGTGTGGGGGGTGATACCTGGAAGATGCTGCCCCGGGGAGATGGGCCCGCAGCATCACTCGTCCATCGGGATGGGGGTTATCTTGAGGTTATCTTGAGATGATTTGTCGTCGATGATGAGATGATGATGAGTCGGGGGTAGATAAAACCCCCGAGGGGTCTGGCTATGACTGTCTACATTTCATCCGTTTAGGAAAAAGTTTTGCGGACGTGCTGAGGCAGAGAGCACTATCCCATCCGGTTTGATTCCTCGCGTAAACCTGCTCCAGTGATGTTACTGTTGTGGTGACGGTAAACTGTGATATTAGTGATGGAAGGTTCCTGCGGGGGTACCTGGACGAGCCGCTGACAACCAGTGCTCTCCGGTGGATCCTGTTTAGTCTACTGCCAGTCACCGGTCAACTCTACTGGTACCACGTACCAGGTACTCTCCCTAGTGCTGGCCCCCAGTACCATGAACCAGGTACTCTCCCTAGTGCTGGCCACCCAGGCACCAGGTACTCTCCCTAGTGCTGGCCACCCAGGCACCAGGTACTCTCCCTAGTGCTGGCCACGCAGGCACCAGGTACTCTCCCTAGTGCTGGCCACCAGTACCATGAACCAGGTACTCTCTCTAGTGCTGGCCCCCAGTACCATGAACCAGGTACTCTCCCTAGTGCTGGCCACCCAGGCACCAGGTACTCTCCCTAGTGCTGGCCACCAGTACCATGAACCAGGTACTCTCTCTAGTGCTGGCCCCCAGTACCATGAACCAGGTACTCTCCCTAGTGCTGGCCCCCAGTACCAGGCACCAGGTACTCTCCCTAGTGCTGGCCACCAGTACCATGAACCAGGTACTCTCCCTAGTGCTGGCCCCCAGTACCAGGCACCAGGTACTCTCCCTAGTGCTGGCCACCAGTACCATGAACCAGGTACTCTCCCTAGTGCTGGCCCCCAGTACCAGGCACCAGGTACTCTCCCTAGTGCTGGCCACCCAGGCACCAGGTACTCTCACTAGTGCTGGCCCCCAGTACCAGGCACCAGGTACTCTCACTAGTGCTGGCCCCCAGTACCAGGCACCAGGTACTCTCCCTAGTGCTGGCCACCCAGGCACCAGGTACTCTCACTAGTGCTGGCCCCCAGTACCAGGCACCAGGTACTCTCCCTAGTGCTGGCCCCCAGTACCAGGCACTCAAGGTAAGGAACCTCGTGAAGCTTCTAGGGTACACGACCACCACGACCTAGTCTCCGACCAGGCCTCCCGGTTGGTCATCTGGTCGACCAGGCTGTTGGACGCGGCTGCTCGCAGCTTGACATGAATCACAGCCTGGTTGATCAGGTATTTTTTGGAGGTGTTTGTCGAGTTCTCTCTTGGAACAGTGTGAGAGTTCGGGCAGTTTTACCCCTTATGTGTAACTGGAGCTGGAGGAGTATTTAGCGGAAAAACGGGGGTATTCTGCACATCCTGCCGTGCCTACTGGTCTCATGTACTCACCTAGTCACCTAGTTGCGTTTGCGGGGGTTGAGCTCTGGCTCTTTGGTCCCGCCTCTCAACCGTCAATCAACAGGTGTACAGATTCCTGAGGCTATTGGGCTCTATCATATCTACACTTGAAACTGTGTATGGAGTCAGCCTCCACCACATCACTTCCTAATGCATTCCATTTGTCAACCACTCTGACACTAAAAAAGTTCTTTCTAATATCTCTGTGGCTCATTTGGGCGCTCAGTTTCCACCTGTGTTTCATGTGGTGTTATTTATGTGTGCTGGTTTGGAACCAGTACCTCTGATATCTTCCACGTGTAGATTATTATGTATCTCTCTCGCCTGCACTCTAGAGAATACAGATTTAGAGCTTTTAATTGGTCCCAGTAATTAAGATGACTTATAGAGTAGATACTAGCAGTAAAGGATCTCTGCACGCTCTCTAGGGCAGTAACTTCTCCGGCTCTGAATGGGGCTGTTAAAGTGCAATAATAGTCCACCCTAGAGAGCACTAGTGTCTTAAACAGTATCATCATTGGTATGGCATCACTTGTTTGGAAGGTCCTTGGAAGGTCATCTTGCAGTCGTGACAGCTACTTTATGGTGTTCTGTGAAGGTAAGGTCTTCTGACATGATTATTCCTAGATCCTTTACATGGCTTTTTCGTTCTATAGTGTGATTTGATTCCGTTTTATATATGGTTTCCGTTTTTATTTATTTTTTTTCCATAGCGCAGGAGCTGGAACTTATTTTCATTAATCACATTATTATCTGTGACCCATTGAAAGACCTGATTTGCATCAGATTGGAGGTTTGCCGTGTCCTCTATATTGTCTACACTCATGAAAATCCTAGTGGGAGCTGCAAATGATGATACAGTGCTGTAGTTTGTAGCCTTGTCTGTCTGAACCTAACTAAGAAGGTTAGGTGAGGTCGGTGTTTTCTATGAAGCTTTTCAAGGTAAACTAAAATATTTACAATCAATTAGTATGTCACATATGCACTTATTAAATAAGCCAATATTGACTGTAAGCAGGTGCGGGAACGGGTTGCCTGGTTGCTGGACTGATCAACCAGGCTGTTGGACGCGGACGCGGCTGCTCGCAGCCTGACGTATGAGTCACAGCCTGGTTGATCAGGTATCCTTTGGAGGTGCTTATCCAGTTCTCTCTTGAACACTGTGAGGGGTCGGCCAGTTATGCCCCTTATGTGTAGTGGAAGCGTGTTGAACAGTCTCGGGCCTCTGATGGCCTCTGATACTATTGAATACAATATGAATGAAGACTTGAATTTCTCTAAATTACTGAATTTTATAAAATAATTCATTATACGATGCTTTAAGACAGAGGCGCCTACCATTTTGTAATCTTGACCGCTAATCCCAGGAGAGATGACCTTTCCTGCTTGGGTCAGGTCAAACTACCGCTTGACTCCAAACTTCCCAAACCCCCATAGTCTATGAGAATAATTCTGAGAATAGTGAATAATTCCCTACAACAAACCTAGTTTGTTACAGTGTGTAAACCGTTTTTCATTCATAAACAGCTGGGGGGTTTGGCGGGTGCATGGAATCACTTTTGGATCTTTGTTTGGAGGACTAGACTGGCGGCCTCAGTGAAGCAACAGAACCCTTGCTAATGTTTCAGCCCGTCCTCCAAACAAAGATCCAAAAGTGATTCCACGCACCCGCCAAACCCCCCAGCTGTTTATGAATAAAAAGCCGTTTACACACGACTCACAACTGCTGACGTTCGAACATATCCGGAACAAGTGCTTCACTGACGAGTTTTGTTCGAACCACAACGCTATAAATGCTTCACCCACGTACTACAAATGCAAATAATCGCCAACCGAACCTAAACACCTAACCAAACCTAACCTATGCCTATATATACACAATATGGTAATATAGTATAATATTAATTTATATTTGAGAAAATTCTTGTTTTGAATGAACAGCATGTTAAAATTTATGAATGCGTCTGTGGGGTCGACCGCTGGATGTAATGGACTTGAGTCGAGGACGGGTTGGCTAATGTTTCCAGATTTAAAAACAAATCATGCAACCCGTTCTCGCATGCAAAGATCCAAGCTCTTTAATCCAGCCGCCAAACCCCCTGTTTATGAATGAAAAGCTGTTTACACACGAATCACAACTTATGGCGTCCGAACACTTCCGGAACAAGTGCTTTGCTCACGTCCTCTGTTCGAACCACAATTCTATAAATGCTTCACCCACGAACTTATAAATACAAATAATTACCAACAGAACCTAAACACCTAACCTAACCGTCGCCAAACTATACATACAATTTTTATGTATAAGAATATTAATTTATATATGAGAACAAAATCATTTTTAATACACTGTATGTTAAAATTGATGAATGAGTCTGGGGAGGACGGCCACGGCTTTAAACAGCCAGGGGCCAGATTCACGAAAGGACTTACGCAAGCACTTACGAACCTGTACATCTTTGCGCAATCTTTGGCGGCTTTGTTTCCAATTATTAAACAGTTAATGAGCTCCGAAGCACCAGGGGGCTGTTTATAACAATAACAACAGTTAAATGGGAAGTTTTCATGCTTGTAAACTGTTTAATAAATGTAACCAAAGCCGTCAAAGATCGAGGAAAGATGTACACGTTCGTAAGTGCTTGCGTAAGTGCTTTCGTGAATCTGGCCCCTGGTGTGAGAACGGGTTGAATCATGGGAGGAAGCGAGAGGAAGAGCTTGGTGCAAACGTCACCAGGAACTGTGGTTATCTTCTTGAGGTTATCTTGAGATAATTTCGGGGCTTTTTAGTGTCCCGGTCCGTGACCAGGCCTCCACCCCCAGGAAGCAGCCCGTGACAGCTGACTAACACCCAGGTACCTATTTTACTGCTAGGTAACAGGGGCATAGGGTGAAAGAAACTCTGCCCATTGTTTCTCGCCGGCACCTGGGATCGAACCCAGGACCACAAGTCCAGCGTTCTGTCCGCTCGGCCGACCGGCTCCTCTGTGGCAGTGGTGATGATATGCGAGTAACCGAGAGGGAACAACCCGCACGTGGCGGGATTGGAGAGTATAAATTAGTCATTAGCTACCACAAGCTTTATAAATGTGGACCCCGCTAAGCTGGTACTTTCCCAGCCGAGCTCTGTGGGCTTGTTAGCGCTCTCCGTCAGCTGCTCTGGGGGCGCTAACGTTCTTTTGTGCTCTACTCTCATAGAGCCCTCATGACTCTAGTGTTTGTTTTTAACCCTCTCAGGCCATGTTGGTGTCACCACTAATGAACGTACTGATGTGCTAACAAGGCCATTCATGGCTGTCCCATTTCCCAGGCTGCGTACCGGCCAAGCTCTCTTAGCACTTTATGGAACAATTCAGCTCATTGGCTGAACTGCATTGTACCCACCTTAGTTGTGCTGGCGGGAGTTGAGCTCTGGCTCTTTGGTCCCGCCTCTCAACTGTCTTCACTTTCACTGTGCACCTCCCTGTAGAGTGCCTCACATTAGGGTGTGGAGAGTACATAACAGCTTAGTAGTAATGACCCATACGGAATATTTCGCAACATACCGTCCTGTGTGTTACAGGGAAGAGTGACAGACAGACGGACATCAGTGAAGCCCACGTGGTGCGTGGGTCGGGGTGGTAGAGTTCGTCTAGAACATAAGAACATAAGAACAAGGTAATTGCAGAAGGCCTATTGGCCCATACTAGGCAGCTCCTATCGATAACCACCCAATCCCACTCATAAACATGTCCAACCCACGCTTGAAACAATCGAGGGACCCCACCTCCACCACGTAACACGGTAATTGGTTCAACAAATCAACAATCCTGTTACCGAACCAGGAGCCAGATTCATGAAAGCACTTACGCAAGTACTTACGAACGTGTACATCTTTCCTCAATCTTTGACGGCTTTGGTTACATTTGTTAAACAGTTTACATGCATGAAAACTTGCCAATCAACTGTTGTTATTGTTATAAACAGCCTCCTGGTGCTTCGGAGCTCATTAATTGTTTAATACATGTAAACAAAGCCGCCAAAGATTGAGAAAAGATGTACAGGTTCATACGTGCTTGCGTAACTGCTTCGTGAATCTGGTCTCTGGGCTCCAGGAGTTTTAGGAGGCCTCTTGACCGGGGGGCGGGGGGGGGGGGTGTCCCTACTTCCCGGCGTGTGACTGTGTATGTACTGTAATATGTATGTACTTAGTGTGTGTGAGGAAGCAAAGAAACACCTTTCTCTCTCTCTCTCTCTCCCCACGCGGCGCGAGGGGGGTGGGGGGCGGAAGCGTTACTCCGGAAGCTGTGGTTCTTCTCGCCTCAGCACGCGCCACCACCAGCATCAGTTACCCCCCTCGGATGTTGCTGGGGTGGGGGTGTGGGGCTCCTGCTGGGGTGGGGGTGTGGGCCTCCTGCTGGGGTGGGGGTGTGGGCCTCCTGCTGGGGTGGGGGGTGTGGGGCTCCTGCTGGGGTGGGGGTGTGGGCCTCCTGCTGGGGTGGGGGTGTGGGCCTCCTGCTGGGGTGGGGGGTGTGGGGCTCCTGCTGGGGTGGGGGTGTGGGCCTCCTGCTGGGGTGGGTGTGTGGGCCTCCTGCTGGGGTGGGGGTGTGGGGTCTCCTGCTGGGGTGGGGGGTGTGGGGGCTCCTGCTGGGGTGGGGCTCCTGCTGGGGTGGGGGTGTGGGCCTCCTGCTGGGGTGGGGGTGTGGGCCTCCTGCTGGGGTGGGGGTGTGGGCCTCCTGCTGGGGTGGGGGTGTGGGCCTCCTGCTGGGGTGGGGGGTGTGGGGTCTCCTGCTGGGGTGGGGGGTGTGGGGGCTCCTGCTGGGGTGGGGGGTGTGGGGCTCCTGCTGGGGTAGGGGGTGTGGGGTTCCTGCTGGGGTGGGGGGTGTGGGTCTCTTGCTGGGGTGGGGGTGTGGGCCTCCTGCTGTGGTGGGGGGTTGGTCTGGTTCTACCCATCTACCATCTACTTTGTCTACCTTATGTAGCTTCCAGGGATCAAAAGCCCCGCGGCCCGGTCCTCAACCAGGCCTCCTGGTTGCCGGACTGGTTAACCAGGCTGTTGGACGCGGCTGCTCGCAGCCTGACGTATGAATCACAGCCTGGTTGATCACGTATCCTTTGGAGGTATTTATAAGGTTCTCTCTTGAACACTGTAAGGGGGTCGGCCAGTTATGTCCCTTATGTGTAGTGGAAGCGTGTTGAACAGTCTCGGGCCTCTGATGTTGATAGTTCTCTCTTGAACACTGTGAGGGGGTCGGCCAGTTATGTCCCTTATGTGTAGTGGAAACGTGTTGAACAGTCTCGGACCTCTGATGTTGATAGTTCTCTCTTGAACACTGTGAGGGGTCGGCCAGTTATGTCCCTTATGTGTAGTGGAAGCGTGTTGAACAGTCTCGGGCCTCTGATGTTGATAGTTCTCTCTTGAACACTGTGAGGGGTCGGCCAGTTATGTCCCTTATGTGTAGTGGAAGCGTGTTGAACAGTCTCGGACCTCTGATGTTGATAGTTCTCTCTCAGAGTACCTGTTGCACCTCTGCTCTTCAACGGGGGTATTCTGCACATCCTGCCATATCTTCTGGTCTCATGTGATGTTATTTCTGTGTGCTGGTTTCTGTTTGCAGGTTTACCTAGCAGTAAATAGGTACCTGGGAGTTAGAGAGCTGTTATGGGCTGCTTCCTGAGGGGAGGGGGTTTGTATTTCGAAGAAAAAATGAATAGTTTGTAACAGTTGAGAGGCGGGCCGAAAGAGCAGAGCTCAACCCCCGTAAGCACAACTAGCTGAATACTCACCACCAACCACACACCATCAACCACACACACCATCAACCACACACACCATCAACCACACACCACCAACCACACACCACCAACCACACACCAGGACCAGCCTCTCCACCACACAGGACAGGAGAGTGATCAATGGCTATGATAATAAGCTTCTCCATCACACAGGATAGTTAGTCAATCCAAGTCCCCATCAAGCGAGATGGTGGACATTCACTATCACTGCTATCTTATTCACCCTCGTGTTGATAATGATATCCTGATAATCCCATGCCACTGTATGACTAACCATCCTGTGATGGTTAGCACCACGTGGCTATAGCTTAATGACACACACTGTACTCCCGCCCCTTCACATAGTGTAGGGGGCAGCTGTACACATGCACCTAAATGTGTACAAAATGTGTCCACAACAGCCTGGTGTATTGACGTGTGGGAAGGATGAGGCTGAGGGTGTAATTACCCAAGACTGGCAGGTAGTCCCCCCCCTCCCTCTGGGGGTTTATCCCCCCCCCCCCTCCTAAGGGAGCCATCCTCTCTCTCCGGGCCTCAACCCCCCTCCCCCCCTCTCCCGTCCCCAAAACCCCTATTGGCTGTTCACGCTCCAGTCACGCCCACCGCTGCCCTCATTGGTTGGTTTGTCGTGACGTGTGATGAGCGCATTGGTTAGTGCTTTTAATAACGTCTTTTGCTCTCGTTGAGATGGTTCATAATGACGTAATGCCGCCAGGATGACGTTTGATGGTGTCATTAGTGGCCCGGCTGGTCGACCAGGCTGTTGGACGCTGCTGCTCGCAGCCTGACGTGTGAATCACAGCCTGGTTGATCAGGTATCCTTTGGAGGTGTTTGTCCAGTTCTCTCTTGAATACTCTGAGGG
This sequence comes from Procambarus clarkii, assembly GCF_040958095.1. NCBI lineage: Eukaryota > Metazoa > Arthropoda > Malacostraca > Decapoda > Cambaridae > Procambarus > Procambarus clarkii. The sequence goes on from NC_091171.1 coordinate 44,360,074, forward strand.
GTCGGGCAGTATTTCTACGGATTGTGGTATAATACTCCCAGGTACTTTCTGGTTACTGGTACTGTCCCCCACGGGGTGGGGAGGGGGGCGGCGCCCCCACGGGATGGGGAGGGTGGCGGCGCCCCCACGGGGTAGGGAGAGGGGCGTGTCGAAGGAGGGAAGGGTGGGGGCTGGGGTGAGGGAGGGGGGGGACTGGGGGTACTCTCCCTAACCTAGACGTCAGTAATTCAAATACACAAGACATTTACTGGCCAGCTGTCGTATGTGTACCTTTGGAGGTGTACCTCTGGAGGTGTACCTCGGGAGATGTACCTCTGGAGGTGTACCTCTGGAGATGTACCTCGGAGGGCACAAATCCTCCCTACTGGGAAAAAACACAGAAATTGCAAGAAATGTGCAGACAAGTGAGCATCAACAATACCTGTGTTGGTGTGTAGGCGGTGAAGTGTAGTGTATCATCTCCTTCCCGCCAGCCACCATCTGACTGGCGGCTGTGGTTGACGGTTAATGTTATATTAACACGATTAATGTTACATTAACACGGTTAATGTTGATCGTATGAATCATTAACACGGTTAATGTTACATTAGCCCCGCGGGGTTGATCTTTCCGGGGGGGATGGCTAAATCACGCCAGGCTGTGTGATTCATACGTCAGGCTGCCTGCGAGCAGCCGCGTCCAACAGCCTGATTGACCAGTCCAGCATCCCGATGGTCAGATACATCCTGGAGGAGCGCCGCGCGGGCCGTTACTCGCAGGTGGACGGAGGAGGGGACGCCCTCTGTTGGCTAGGTGCTGTGTGTGCTCAGGCGTCCCTCATGCTTGTTAGACCACGTGGTCTGTGTTGGTGGGTTGTTAGACCACTTGGTGTGTTGATGGGTTGTTAGACCACCTGGTGTGTGTTGGTGGGTTGTTAGACCACGTGGTGTGTTGATGGGTTGTTAGACCACGTGGTTTGTGTTGGTGGGTTGTTAGACCACCTGGTGTGTGTTGATGGGTTGTTAGACCACGTGGTTTGTGTTGATGGGTTGTTAGACCACGTGGTTTGTGTTGATGGGTTGTTAGACCACGTGGTTTGTGTTGGTGGGTTGTTAGACCACGTGGTCTGTGTTGGTGGGTTGTTAGACCACGTGGTCCGTGTTGGTGGGTTGTTAGACCACCTGGTGTGTGTTGGTGGGTTGTTAGACCACGTGGTTTGTGTTGATGGGTTGTTAGACCACGTGGTTTGTGTTGGTGGGTTGTTATACCACGTGGTCTGTGTTGGTGGGTTGTTAGACCACGTGGTCCGTGTTGGTGGGTTGTTAGACCACCTGGTGTGTGTTGGTGGGTTGTTAGACCACGTGGTTTGTGTTGGTGGGTTGTTAGACCACCTGGTGTGTGTTGGTGGGTTGTTAGACCACCTGGTGTGTGTTGGTGGGTTGTTAGACCACGTGGTTTGTGTTGATGGGTTGTTAGACCACGTGGTCCATGTTGGTGGGTTGTTAGACCACGTGGTCCGTGTTGGTGGGTTGTTAGACCACGTGGTTTGTGTTGGTGGGTTGTTAGACCACGTGGTTTGTGTTGGTGGGTTGTTAGACCACCTGGTGTGTGTTGATGGGTTGTTAGACCACCTGGTGTGTGTTGGTGGGTTGTTAGACCACCTGGTGTGTGTTGATGGGTTGTTAGACCACCTGGTGTGTGTTGGTGGGTTGTTAGACCACGTGGTCTGTGTTGATGGGTTGTTAGACCACGTGGTGTGTGTTGATGGGTTGTTAGACCACCTGGTGTGTGTTGATGGGTTGTTAGACCACCTGGTGTGTGTTGGTGGGTTGTTAGACCACCTGGTGTGTGTTGATGGGTTGTTAGACCACCTGGTGTGTGTTGGTGGGTTGGTAGACCACGTGGTCTGTGTTGATGGGTTGTTAGACCACCTGGTCTGTGTTGGTGGGTTGTTAGACCACGTGGTCTGTGTTGGTGGGTTGTTAGACCACCTGGTGTGTGTTGGTGGGTTGTTAGACCACGTGGTCTGTGTTGATGGGTTGTTAGACCACCTGGTCTGTGTTGGTGGGTTGTTAGACCACGTGGTCTGTGTTGATGGGTTGTTAGACCACCTGGTGTGTGTTGGTGGGTTGTTAGACCACCTGGTCTGTGTTGATGGGTTGTTAGACCACCTGGTCTGTGTTGATGGGTTGTTAGACCACCTGGTCTGTGTTGGTGGGTTGTTAGACCACGTGGTCTGTGTTGATGGGTTGTTAGACAGACCACCTGGTGTGTGTTGGTGGGTTGTTAGACCACCTGGTCTGTGTTGGTGGGTTGTTAGACCACCTGGTCTGTGTTGGTGGGTTGTTAGACATGAGTAAGTTATTTGACAAAGTGATCAGGAGTCAGGTCACCAGTTTCATGGAGACCAATGACCTTCACAACCCAGGCCAACATGCAATTAAAACGTGAAGATCGTGCCTCTCACAGCTACTTGACCATTGCGACAAAATCACTGAGGCATTAGAAGAATAACAGAATGCAGATGTTGTATACACGGACTTCGCAAAGGCATTCGAGAAATGTGACCATGGAGAGATAGCACACAAAATGAGGTCAATGGGAATAACCGGTAAAGTAGGACGGTGGATACTCAGTTTTCTGTCGAACAGGACATAACGAGTAACGGTCAACCATATAAAATCGAGTCTAAGCGCAGTTAAAAGCTCTGTACCTCAAGGTACAGTCCTTGCACCGCTGCTTTAACTTATTCTCATATCAGATGTAGACAAAAATACAAGTCACAGCTTCGTATCATCCTTTGCAGATGACACAAATATCAGCATAAAAATTACCTCTGCTGAAGACACTGAAAATCTACAAGCAGATATTAATAAAGTTTTTGACTGGGCAGCAGACAATATCATGATGCTTATCTTGAGCTTATCTTGAGATGATTTCGGGGCTTTTTAGTGTCCCCGCGGCCCGGTCCTCGACCAGGCCTCCACCCCCAGAAAGCAGCCCGTGACAGCTGACTAACACCCAGGTACCTATTTTACTGCTAGGTAACAGGGGCATAGGGTGAAAGAAACTTTGCCCAATGTTTCTCGCCGGCGCCTGGGATCGAACCCAGGACCACAGGATCACAAGTCCAGCGTGCTGTCCGCTCGGCCGACCGACTCGTTTAACAGTGATAAACTCCAGGTACTCAGGTGTGCTACAAATGAGGACCTTAAACATAATACAGGGTACAAAACACAATCAAATATGCCCATAGTAGGAAAACAGCATGTAAAGGATTTGGGAATAATGATGTTCGACGACCTAACGTTTAGAGAGCATAACCAAGCAAATATTGCGTCAGCCAGAAAAAAATAATAGGATGGATTACGAAAACTTTCAAATCCAGGGATCCCATCACAATGGTTGTACTCTTCAAGTCACTTGTGTTGTCCCGTCTTGAGTACTGCTCAGTACTCACTTCCCCCTTCAGAGCAGGAGAGATTGCTGAAATAGAGGAAGTTCAGAGAACATATACGGCATACATAGACGAGAAAAAACACCTTAATTATTGGGATCGTCTCAAAGCTCTCCAAATGTACTCACTAGAAAGGAGACGAGAGAGATACCAAATAATATACACGTGGAAAATACTGGAGGGACAGGTCCCAAATCTACACAGTAAAATAACAACATACTGGAGTGAACGATATGGAAGAAAATTCAGAATAGAACCAGTGAAGAGCAGAGGTGCCATAGGCACAATCAGAGAACACTGTATAAACATCAGAGGTCCGCGGTTGTTCAACGTCCTCCCAGCGACTATAAGAAATATTGCCGGAACAACCGTGGACATTTTCAAGAGGAAACTAGATTGTTTCTCCAAGGAGTGCCGGACCAACCGGGCTGTGGTGTATATGTGGGCCTGCGGACCGCTCCAAGCAACAGCCTGGTGGACCAAACTCTCACAAGTCAAGCCTGACCTCGGGCCGGGTTTGGGGAGTAGAAGAACTCCCAGAACCCCATCAAGCAGGTATTCAGCAGGTATGAACAAGCAGGTGGTAACTGGTAGCCAGGTGGTGCAGTAAGAGGAGTCTGGGAGTCATCAAGCAGGTATCAAGCAGGAAGGAGAGGGTGGAGGCCAGTGTGGGCGTAGGGGGTGGTGAGCAGTGAGAGTGGGGGGGGGGCAGTGTGGGCGAGGAGGGTGGAGGGCAGTGTGGTTGTGGTGGAGTGTGGGCGGGGAGGCGTTCGGGTTGTGCATTCTCTTCCCCATATACGGGTGGTGTTCAAAGCCATTTCCTGCCTTCGGGTTTGTCCTCGGGCACTGCCTGGAGGACAACATGGAGGCTGCCTGGAGGACAACATGGAGGCTGCCTGGAGGACAACATGGGGGCTGCCTGGACGTACTTAAAGCAGCGGAGTTCGCGCCATTAAAGGAGAAGGGAGGATAATGCATCAGACTCGACCACTACAGACCGAGAACACTAACCTCACACATCATAAAAATCTTCGAAAGGAGTGTAAGGAAGTAAGATCACAAATCACAGCGAATCACAGAATCACAGCGTCTTCACAGCGTCTTCACAGCCCAGGACAACATGTATTCACCCAACCCGTTCTCGCAAATTCGTAAAGTCAATATTGACTTATTAACTACGTGCATAGGTGATATATTTAACATAATAGATACCCTTAAAAAGATTCATAGAAAACACCGACCTTACCTAACCTTGTTAGTATCTTAAGATATGCATCTTATTGCTTCGTAATTACAATTATTACTTAACCTATACCTATTATAGGTTCGTAATTACAATTATTATTTAACCTATACCTATTATAGGTTAGGTAATAATTGTAATTACGAAGCTATAAGATGCTTATCTTAAGATACTAACAAGGTTAGGTAAGGTCGGTGTTTTCTATGAATCTTTTTAAGGGTATCTATTATGTTAAGTATGTCACCTATTCACATATTTAATAAGTCAATATTGACTTATTAAATTTGCTAGAACGGGTTGATTCACCTAGTTGTGCTTACGAGGGTTGAGTTCTGGCTCTTTTGGCCCGCCTCTCAACCGTCAATCAGCAATCAAATTCCCCCTCCTGCCCCCCCCCCACACACATACACCCAGGAAGCAGCCCGTAACAGCTGTCATAACTCCCAGGTACCTATTTACTGCTAGTTAACAAGGGCATCAGGGTGAAAGAAACTGCCCATTTGTTTCCGCCATCGCCGGGGATCGACCCCCGATCCTCTGGCCTACGAATCCTGAGTGCTGTCCACTCGGCCATCAGGCGCCCTGGTTCAGAACAGGGCGGTGTTGCCTCGTACAATTGCTATGCAACTATGACATGGCTTTAGGTGCCATGGAAGACAAAACTCCTATGTAATATACTCAGATTGTGCGAAATCTTTCGACAAATGTGACCATGGTTACCTGTTACCTAGTCCTGTTACCTAGCAGTAAAATAGGTACCTGGGTGTTAGTCAGCTGTCAGGGGCTGCTTCCTGGGGGTGGAGGCCTGGTCGAGGACCGGGCCGCGGGGACACTAAAAAAGCCCCGAAATCATCTCCAGATAACCTCCAGATGGTCTTATAAACAAAGGCACTTACTGGCAAAGAAGAAAGATTGATCTCTAATTTCCCAACGAACATAACAGTGTACGGTAATAGTCAACACAGTAAAATCCCAATCATCAGTGGTGTAACGCTGCCACCGAAGGCACTGTGCTGGCTCCAGTACTCATTCTCGTCTTCATGACGGACAGACACACACTATAGCACCGTAACATCCTCTGCAGATGACACTGGACTAATGAACAAATCAACAAGGGCCGTGACGAGGATTCGAACTTGCGTCCGGGATCATCCCAGACACTGCCTTAATCGACTGAGCTACTTGTGGATTGCTAATCGATTGCCCTTGTGGATTTGTTCATTTGATGCATCACGTTAGTGTGATCTCTGTGTGTGACACTGGACTCTTCACGTGGGTAGACAACATTGAGGGCGCCTTAAGCCTCCTCACTCATGTACTTCACGGTTTGTAAATGGCCTCAAAAGGTAACATGAATTTGTTTTGTGTGTTGAACTATCAGGAAATATTGTGTTGGTGTTGTTAAATTAATGATGTTGTGTTGTGTTGCAGGTGTTGATGGACTGGAGTGAGTCGCAAGTGTTGTGATGGTGGCGGAGGGTCAGGTCACAGCCACCACGAGGTCACGCCTCAGCTGCTGACCCCAGCTCTATCCTCTCCTATCCTTCCCTTCCGTGGTCGCGACATCCCCCCACCACGACCCCCGCGCCCACAGTAGTCGTGTACCCTCGGGAGTGGCGGCCCGCTCCTCGACAGTGATGACCATGGCAAGTTCAGGCAGTGGTGCCGGTGGGACTGACCAGGGGAAGACAGGGGGGTCGCGCGCCCCTCCGCCCTCCGTGGAGGAGCCCCTCCAGCCCCCCGCCGCCGCTACTGCCGCCACCGCCGCTGCTGCCGCCGCCGCTGCCGCCGCAGCTGCGGGGTCTTCCTCTGTGGGCTCTCTGGCCGACCTTCCCAGGGACAGTGATAACTACCAGGAGATCAGTATAATTGGCAATGGTAAGTTTATGTGTGTATACTCGCCTATATGTTCCTGTAGGATTGAGCTCTAGCTCTTGGACCCCGCTTTTCTAGCCGTTGGTTGTTTAAGGCAATGACTCCTGGTTTATTCCCCTATCATACCTGCTTTTACAGTTATGAATGGTGTCAGCCTCTACAACCTGCTTCTTTAGGTCATTCCATTGACTCACTTTCCTCACGCTAAAGGAAAACTTTCTAAGATCTCTATGACACATCTGAGTCTCAAGCCTCCATCCGTGTCCCCTTGTTCTGTGGATATTTATTATATACATTTCCTCTGTTTCCACCTTGTCAATCCCTCTAAGTATTTTATACGTCTGTATCATATCCCTCCTCTCCCTCTTCTCTAACGTCGTCAGGTTTAGTTCCTCCAGTCTGTCTTCGTACCTCATCCCTCGCAACTCTGGGACGAGTCTCGTTGCAAACTCCTGCAGTAAAGTCTTTTACATAATGAGGAATAGCAGCGATCCTTGAGGCACCCCGCTTGTTACTCTACGCCAGTCCCACTCCTCGCCCCCTCACTGTCACTCTCTGACACCTGGCAGGTAATTCCTTACCCATGATAGTGCGTTTCCGTCGACTCCCGCCTGCCTCTCAACTTTGTATATTAGCCTTCTGTGTGTGTAATTACCTAAGTCATTACCTAAGTGTAGTTCTAGGATGAGAGCAACGCTCGTGGTGTCCCGTCTTCCCAGTACTCTTTGTTGTATAACGCTTTGAAACTACGGACGGGTTTGGCCTCCACCACCTTCTCACTTAACTTGTTCCAACTGTCCACCACTCTGTAAAAGAAAACTTCGCATATATTTTCGGCACTTGTGTTTTCTTAGCTTGAATCTGTGTCCTATTGTTCGTGAAGTTGCTGGTTTCAGGAATTCCTCTTTTTGTCAATTTGGTCGATTCCTGTTAGTATTTTGTAAGTGGTAATCATATCACGTCTCTTCTTCTATCTTCTAGTTTTGGTATGTTTAACGCCTCTAGTCTCTCCTCGTAACTCTTTTTTTCAGTTCCTGAGCCATTTTGTAGCATGCCGCTGCACCTTTTCCAGTTTATTTATGTGTTTCTTGAGATTTGGGCACCATACAACTGCTGCATATTGCAATTTTGGTCTCACAAAAGTCATGTACAGTTTCTTTAGTATTTCACCATCCATATAGTTAAAAGCAAGTCTGAAGTTGGAAAGCGACGCATCCGCTCCTCTCACAATGTTCTTTGTGTTCCTCTGGCGACAGCTTACTATCCAAAAACCACCCCTTAAGTCTCGTTCTTTAGTAGAGTTATGTAATTTTTTTTTGCATAATTTGTAAGTTGTGTGTGGTCTATTTTCTCCGATTCCACATTGTACTACACCTCCAGAATGAGGTTTACAAATCTGCCTGTCCTGTGTTCTTGCTTCGTAGGTCTCCCAATCTATTCCTTTCAAGTTGAAGTCCCCCAGTACCAACAATCGTGACTTATCTCTGTCTGCCCTTACTACAATCTCTCTCTCGTGACCATTATAAGGCCCTCTCGTTTGTCATCCATTTCCTCCTTTGTTCGTTGTGTTGCTTGCTGGTGGCTGCAGGTATTTACGATTATTAGTTTATCATCCTGATTCCAGACCTGCGGTGACATTGTGTCAACTTCTCGACGGTTATTAACTCTCTTACCTTCAGGTGTTCTTTCACCAGCACAGCCACTCTACCTGGCATGTCTTCCCCCACTACCACCTCTGTTAGTTCAACCCTCCATGCTACCCCTGACTTACAACCCCTCACCACTACCACACAACTCACAACCCTTCACCACTACCACACAACTCACAACCCCTCACCAATACCACACAACTCACAACCCCTCACCACGACCCCAACAACCAAAGCTTTACTCCTCACTATACTGCTACATCTACTGCAGCAGGCAACTTACACCTATCACCCCACATAAAGTAGGTCTGGTACTACATGTTGCTTGTACATGTACTCTGGAAGTGTAGTACAGGGGCAGTATACCAGCTTGAGTGTACTCACCTTCAACCTGGTGACTATGGAGGAACATGTCACTGTGCTTGTCTGAAATTCTAAGAGATACATCCGGGGGGGGGGGCACTTCAACTGGTTTATAACTGTCAGATGTATTCGGTTTTGACCGTGTGAATAAACCAGGTTTACTTGTCAAATGTGTATTGAGAAGTACATGTCAGTCTGCCTGTTACCGGTTTTAAAAGAGACGTGTGTGTGTGTGTGTGTGTGTGTGTGTGTGTGTGTGTGTGTGTGTGTGTGTGTGTGTGTGTGTGTGTGTGTGTGTGTGTGTGTGTGTGTGTGTGTTTACTAGTTGTGTTTACTAGTTGTGTTTTTGCGGGGGTTGAGCTTTGCTCTTTCGGCCCGCCTCTCAACTTTTTCCCCACACCACACACACCACACACACACACACACCCCAGGAAGCAGCCCGTGACAGCCGACTAACTCCCAGGTACCTATTTACTGCTAGGTAACAGGGGCACTTAGGGTGAAAGAAACTTTGCCCATTTGTTTCTGCCTCGTGCGGGAATCGAACCCGCGCCACAGAATTACGAATCCTGCACGCTATGAACCAGGCTACGAGGACCCCCTACGAGGTGTGTGTGCGTGTGTGTATATGTGTGTGTGTGTGTGTGTACTCACCTATTTGTGTTTGCGGGGGTTGAGCTTTGTTTCTTTGGTCCCGCCTCTCAACTGTCAATCACTTGATATACAGGTTCCTGAGCCTACTGGGCTTTATCATATCTACATTTGAAACTGTGTATGGAGTCAGCTTCCACCACATCACTGCCTGATGCATTCCATTTGTTAACTACTCTGACACATAAAAAATTATTTCTAATGTCTCTGTGGCTCATTTGGGTACTAAGTTTCCACCTGTGTCCCCTTGTTCGTGTTCCCCTCGTCCTGAAGAGTTTGTCTTTATCCACCCTGCCAATTCCCCTGAGAATTTTTTAGGTGATTATCATGTCTCCCCCTTACTCTTCTGTTTTCCAGGGATGTGAGGTTCAGCTCCTTCAGCCTTTCATCGTAGCTCATACCTCTCAGTTCCGGGACGAGCCTGGTGGCATACCGCTGAATCTTCTCTAACTTTGTCTTGTGTTTAACTAGGTATGGACTCCAAGCTGGAGCTGCATATTCCAGGATTAGTTTGACATAAGTTGTATTAAGGGTCCTGAACGATTCCTTACGTAAGTTTCTAAAGACAGTTCTTATACTGGCCGTCTAGCATATGCCGCTGATGATATCCTTTTGATGTGGTGTTTGTTTGCGTGTGTGTGTGTGTGTGTGTGTGTGTGTGCGCGCGTTCGTGCGTGTGTGTGCGTGCGTGCGTGCGTGGAACAATATATGCCAGTTTGACTAACCGGTTTCCTGAGGAATGCGTACACTCCCCCCCCCCTCCCTCCCCGTACGGAATAACACACGCCCATATAGTTTGCCGCAACACATGTGCATAAAGAACACCTGCCTGGCGTGCTGGAGCTCGCTAACCCCTGCGTGTCCATTTAACAGGTGCGTACGGGACAGTCTACTACGCCAGAGACCGCAGCAACCTGGAGCGGGTAGTGGCGCTGAAGAAGATACGCATTACGCTTAACGAGGACGGCGTCCCGGTCAACGCCGTGCGGGAGATTGCCCTCCTCAAACAGCTCGAACGCTTCGAACACCCCAACATTGTCAGGTGAGTCCCCTGCAGCAGCAGCACCGGTAGTAGTAACTGTTAAAAGTATTAAAAGGGTATCCTGGAGGTTGGGGGGGGGAAGGGGGTTACCTGGGTAGGGTGGTAGTGGGGAAGACATGCAGGTTAGGGAGCAGGAAAGGAACAAAGGTGTGTGTGTGGGGGGAAGGGGGGGGGGGGGGAGGGATAGAGGCGGCCAGTAGCCGCTGGCTGGGATGGGTGCTCTTCTACCGGGTACCAGCTGTTGTTGTTCACTGCCCGCTGCTCTCTCTCACACCCCCTTCCCTTCCCTCCCTCTCCCCTTCCCTCCCTTCTCTTCCCTCCCTCCCCTTCCCTCCCTTATACCTTACTTCCTAAATACCTCTCTCTCTGGTCTATCTGGTTCTCCCCCTCTCAACCTCCCTTACCTACACGGCTTTCCGGTGCCCCTCCCCCTTCCCCACGCCTTTCTTCCTACTCATTCCTTACCTTCCTTCCTTCCTTCTACCCATATCTTCTCCCCTATCCTCATCCCACTACCGTCCTTGGCATACCAGTATTTCCCCCAGCAAGAAGCACCTGTCCACTCCTCTTTAGTACGGACGGAAGGTCTGGGATAGGTGGGGGAGTCTGGGGGACGGGTGGGTGGGTGACCGGAAGGTGGGTTATTGGTGGGTGGAGTGGGTCGTCTGTTGTGGGGGGCTAGGTGAGTAAGCTGAGTAAATTAGGTTAGCTGGTATAAGGTGAGTTATCTAAAGGCCCCAGTTCAAAAGGGTTACTACATAAACACCCACCAAATGTTGTCTGATCAACCGGACTGTGGTTCATACGTTAGACTGCGTGCAGATGCACCTAACAGCCGGGTTGGCCACACCATCAACCAGGAGGCCTTGGTCAGGGGGACAGGAACCCGCAAGACTAACTCAGGTAACGTCAAGGTAGTGGGTGAGTTAGTTGATGAGTGAGTGAGTGAGCTCCAGTGGTCCAAGGGTTCACCTGGTTACCTGGTTGATACCTGGTTGATGGGGTTCTGGGAGTTCTTCTACTCCCCAAGCCCGGCCCGAGGCCAGGCTCGACTTGTGAGAGTTTGGTCCACCAGGCTGTTGCTTGGAGCGGCCCGCAGGGCCACGTACCCACCACAGCCCGGCTGATCCGGAACTTCTCTTAGAAAACCGTCCAGTTTTCTCTTGAAGATGTCCACGGTTGTTCCGGCAATATTTCTTATGCTCGCTGGGAGGACGTTGAACAACCGCGGACCCCTGATGTTTATACAGTGCTCTCTGATTGTGCCTATGACACCTCTGCTCTTCACAGGTTCAATCTTGCATTTTCTTCCATATCGTTCACTCCAGTACGTTGTTATTTTACTGTGTAGATTTGGGACCTGACCCTCCAGTATTTTCCAGGTGTATATTATTTGGTATCTCTCTCGTCTCCTTTCTAGAGAGTACATTTGGAGAGCTTTGAGACGATCCCAATAATTTAGGTGTTTTATCTCGTCTATGCGTGCCGTATATGTTCTCTGTATTCCCTCTATTTCAGCAATCTCTCCTGCTCTGAAGGGGGAAGTGAGTACTGAGCAGTACTCGAGACGGGACAGCACAAGTGACTTGAAGAGTACAACCATTGTGATGGGATCCCTGGATTTGAAAGTTCTCGTAATCCATCCGATCATTTTTCTGGCTGACGCGATATTTGCTTGGTTATGCTCCCTAAACGTTAGATCGTCGGACATCATTATTCCCAAATCCTTGACATGCTGTTTTCCTACTATGGGAAGATTCGATTGTGTTTTGTACCCTGTATTATGTTTCAGATCCTCATTTTTGCCGTACCTGAGTACCTGAAATTTATCACTGTTAAACATCATGTTATTTTCTGCTGCCCAATCAAAAACTTTGTTGACATCTGCTTGTAGTTTTTCAATGTCTTCAGCAGAGGTAATTTTCATGCTGATTTTTGTGTCATCTGCAAAGGACGACACGAAGCTGTGGCGTGTATTTTTGTCTATATCAGATATGAGAATAAGGAACAGTAGCGGTGCAAGGACTGTACCTTGAGGTACAGAGCTTTTAACATCGCTTGGACTCGATTTTATCTGATTGACTGTTACTCTTTGTGTTCTGTTCGACAGGAAATTGAGTATCCAGCGTCCTACTTTTCCAGTTATTCCCATTGACCTCATTTTGTGAGCTATCACCCCATGGTCACATTTGTCGAACGCCTTTGCAAAGTCTGTGTATACAACATCTGCATTTTGCTTTTCTTCTAGGGCTTCTGTGATTTTGTCATAGTGGTTGAGTAACTGTGACAGACAGGATCTTCCCGCTCTAAATCCATGTTGTCCTGGATTGTGCAATTCATTGTTTTCCATAAAACTAGAAATTTGATTCCTAATCACTCTTTCAAACACTTTTATTATGTGTGATGTTAGTGCAACTGGCCTATAATTCACCTCTCGTCTTCATGCCAAAGGTGGGTACAGGAGCAGACAACTTCTGACGCCTATCGCCAGACTGACAGCTTTCCCTTTCCTTAGTTCATGGTAAGCCTTAGGGGCCTCGTAGCCTGGTGGAAGGGGCCTCGTAGCCTGGTGGAAGGGGCCTCGTAGCCTGGTGGATAGCGCGCAGGACTCGTAATTCTGTGGCGCGGGTTCGATTCCCGCACGAGGCAGAAACAAATGGGCAAAAGTTTCTTTCACCCTGAATGCCCCTGTTACCTAGCAGTAAATAGGTACCTGGAAGTTAGTCAGCTGTCACGGGCTGCTTCCTGGGGGTGGAGGCCTGGTCGAGGACCGGGCCGCGGGGACACTAAAAAAGCCCCGAAATCATCTCAAGATAACCTCAAGATAAGCCTTAACCTACTAGTTCCCCCTGGAACACGACCTGCCAATCGGTTAACCAGGTACCCAATTACTGCTGGGTGAACAGAGGATAATTTAAGGAAGCCCAATCAGTTTTCATTGGCCAGGGCTCGAACCCAAGGTGAAATTGGTATACACTCCTTGAACTCACGTCACACAACTGCGTGATTGACGTAACACGGAGAAAGGTAAATAAACAGTCATGATTCTTTGAACGAAACCGCTTTATCTTAGACAATGTTCCTGTCCCGACTAGATGGAACACCGTCTGTTCCACCACAGAAAGTGATGGAGTCTCGCTGCCAGTCGTAGATAACAATTAAAAGCGGTTCAGATTCTCAGGATGGTGTCCAGTCCACTACACCCTTAAGTACACACTACACACCACTACAGTACACACCACTACAGTACACACCACTACAGTACACACCACTACAGTACACACTACACACCACTACAGTACACACTACTACAGTACACACTACACACCACTACAGTACACACTACACACCACTACAGTACACACTACACACACTACACTACACACCACTACAGTACACACTACACACCACTACAGTACACACTACACACCACTACAGTACACACTACACACCACTACAGTACACACTACACACACTACACTACACACCACTACAGTACACACTACACACCACTACAGTACACACTACACACCACTACAGTACACACTACACACACTACACTACACACCACTACAGTACACACTACACACACTACACTACACACCACTACAGTACACACTACACACCACTACAGTACACACTACACACCACTACATTACACACTACACACACTACACTACACACCACTACAGTACACACTACACACCACTACAGTACACACCACTACAGTACACACCACTACAGTACACACTACACACCACTACAGTACACACTGCACACCACTACAGTACACACTATACACCACTACAGTACACACTACACACCACTACAGTACACACTACACACCACTACAGTACACACTATACACCACTACAGTACACACTATACACCACTACAGTACACACTATACACCACTACAGTACACACTATACACCACTACAGTACACACTACACACCACTACAGTACACACTATACACCACTACAGTACACACTATACACCACTACAGTACACACTATACACCACTACAGTACACACTATACACCACTACAGTACACACTATACACCACTACAGTACACACTACACACCACTACAGTACACACTACACACTACACTACACACCACTACAGTACACACTATACACCACTACAGTACACACTATACACCACTACAGTACACACTATACACCACTACAGTACACACTATACACCACTACAGTACACACTATACACCACTACAGTACACACTATACACCACTACAGTACACACTATACACCACTACAGTACACACTATACACCACTACAGTACACACTATACACCACTACAGTACACACTACACACCACTACAGTACACACTACACTACACACCACTACAGTACACACTATACACCACTACAGTACACACTATACACCACTACAGTACACACTATACACCACTACAGTATACACTACACACCACTACTGTATACACTACACACCACTACAGTATACACTACACACCACTACAGTACACACTATACACCACTACAGTACACACTATACACCACTACAGTACACACTACACACCACTACAGTACACACTATACACCACTACAGTATACACTACACACCACTACAGTACACACTATACACCACTACAGTATACACTACACACCACTACAGTACACACTATACACCACTACAGTACACACTATACACCACTACAGTATACACTACACACCACTACAGTATACACTACACACCACTACAGTACACACTATACACCACTACAGTACACACTATACACCACTACAGTATACACTACACACCACTACAGTACACACTATACACCACTACAGTATACACTACACACCACTACAGTACACATTATACACCACTACAGTATACACTACACACCACTACAGTACACACTATACACCACTACAGTATACACTACACACCACTACTGTATACACTACACACCACTACTGTATACACTACACACCACTACAGTACACACTATACACCACTACAGTATACACTACACACCACTACAGTACACATTATACACCACTACAGTATACACTACACACCACTACAGTACACACTATACACCACTACAGTATACACTACACACCACTACTGTATACATTACACACCACTACTGTATACACTACACACCACTACTGTATACACTACACACCACTACAGTACACACCACTACAGTACACACCACTACAGTACACACCACTACAGTACGCCCCCTTTTAAAACAGTCTCAGCTACCTTTGTGGGGTTCGTGTACTCTTTGGTGAGGGGGGGGCTGATAGGAGGCGGGGTTGGGGGTGGAAACAGTAGGGGGTGCAAGGGTAGGGGGTGTGGTGGGGTGTAGCAGTGGGGGGCGGGGTTGGGGGTGGAAACAGTATGGGGTGGAAGGTAGGGGGAGTGGTGGGGTCTAGCAGTGGGGGGCGGGGTTGGGGGTGGAAACAGTAGGGGGAGTGGTGGGGTGTAGCAGTGGGGGGCGGGGTTGGGGGTGGAAACAGTAGGGGGTGGAAGGTAGGGAGAGTGGTGGGGTGTAGCAGTGGGGGGCGGGGTTGGGGGTAGAAACAGTAAGGGGTGGAAGGTAGGGGGAGTGGTGGGGTGTAGCAGTGGGGGCGGGGTTGGGGGTGGAAACAGTAGGGGGTGGAAGGTAGGGGGAGTGGTGGGGTGTAGCAGTGGGGGGCGGGGTTGGGGGTGGAAGGTAGGGGGTGTGGTGGGGTGTAGCAGTGGGGGGCGGGGTTGGGGGTGGAAACAGTAGGGGGTGGAAGGTAGGGGGAGTGGTGGGGTGTAGCAGTGGGGGGCGGGGTTGGGGGTGGAAGGTAGGGGGAGTGGTGGGGTGTAGCAGTGGGGGGCGGGGTTGGGGGTGGAAACAGTAGGGGGTGGAAGGTAGGGGGAGTGGTGGGGTGTAGCAGTGGGGGGCGGGGTTGGGGGTGGAAACAGTAGGGGGTGGAAGGTAGGGGGAGTGGTGGGGTGTAGCAGTGGGGGGCGGGGTTGGGGGTGGAAACAGTAGGGGGTGGAAGGTAGGGGGAGTGGTGGGGTGTAGCAGTGGGGGGCGGGGTTGGGGGTGGAAACAGTAGGGGGTGGAAGGTAGGGGGAGTGGTGGGGTGTAGCAGTGGGGGGCGGGGTTGCGTGTTTGGTATCTGAAGCATCAACACGGCTGCACCGTGTTCTCCTGAGAACCCCTTCATCACCACCACCACACTACTGCTACCACCACCACCACCACACTACTGCTACCACCACCATCACCACACTACTGCTACCACCACCATCACCACACTACTGCTACCACCACCATCACCACACTACTGCTACCACCACCATCACCACACTACTGCTACCACCACCACCACCACACTACTGCTACCACCACCACCACCACACTACTGCTGCTACCACCACCACCACCACCACCACACTACTGCTACCACCACCACCACCACACTACTGCTACCACCACCATCACCACACTACTGCTACCACCACCATCACCACACTACTGCTACCACCATCACCACCACCATCACCACACTACTGCTACCACCACCACCACCACCACTACCACCACCATCACCACACTACTGCTACCACCACCACCACCACTACCACCACCATCACCACACTACTGCTACCACCACTACCACCATCACCACCACCATCACCACACTACTGCTACCACCACCACCACCACTACCACCACCATCACCACACTACTGCTACCACCACTACCACCATCACCACCACCATCACCACACTACTGCTACCACCACTACCACCATCACCACCACCATTACCACACTACTGCTACCACCACCACCACCACTACCACCACCATCACCACCACCATCACCACACTACTGCTACCACCACCACCACCACCACCACCACCACCACCATCACCACCACTACCATCACCACCATCATGCCAACCATGATTATGCTCTTGTGTTTTAACACTGGAGAGATAATGGTGCAGTAAAAAATGCTTGAACCTAAGCTAACCACGTATGAAAAAGTGACTGTTTGCGACGGGTGGCGAAAGTGACATACTGTCCCGTTTTCTGTTTTGGGTCCTCTGGTAGGTTAGGAGAGGCAACCCGTTCTCGCAAATTTAATAAGTCAATATTGACTTATTAACTACGTGCATAGGTGATATACTAAACATAATAGATACCCTTAAAAAGATTCATAGAAAACACCGACCTTACCTAACCTAATTAGTATGTTAAGATAAGCATCTTATTGCTTCGTAATTACAATTATTACCTAACCTATAATAGGTATAGGTTAAGTAATAATTGTAATTACGAAGCAATAAGATGCTTATCTTAAGATACTAACAAGGTTAGGTAAGGTCGGTGTTTTCTATGAATCTTTTTAAGGGTATCTATTATGTTTAGTATATCACCTATGCACGTAGTTAATAAGTCAATATTGACTTTACGAATTTGCGAGAACGGGTTGACTTGTGTGTATACTTAGCGTGTGTGTGTGGAGCACAGGAGGTGGGTCACTACTTACCCTGGCGTTGAAATCTCTTCGCGTGGTCGTACCTCTTAATGTCTCGTGGGACGTCGCAGTCTCCCTAGCTATCCAATGATTTATTTTCAGTGTAGCTGATGCATTTTTGACTGATAAGTTTAGCGGGTTTCTGGTGTTCTACTCCCCCGAGCCTGGCCCCAACTTGTGATTACTTGACCCAACAGGCTGTTGCTTGGAGCGGCCCAACTTGAACGTCCCACCCTATCTCAAGAACGTCTTAGAAAGCTACGTAGAGAAATAGAAAACGATTGAACTAAAGCTACAAGAATCATATAAAACCCAGGAGAGGCAGAGGGAGCAAAAGTCCATCAATGAAATAGAGAGAAATCCGAAATATTTTTTCTCCTATGTAAACTCTAGAACAAACACAAAGGAGGAGGTAAGAACAAAGAGATAACAAAAAGGAGCCCTGGTTGAGGACCGGGTCGCGGGGACGCTAAGTCCCGAAATCATCTCAAGAATACCTCAAGATAACACTATTTTCATTATCGGGCTCCTGCGAAAGGAAGATGGAACTTTCACAGATGACAACAACAAAATTAATGAAATACTGAGGCGACAGTACGTTACCGGGTTCAGCGCGCCTCTAAACACACTGAGGTTACCTTACCTTACCTTACCTTACCTTGAGGTGCTTCCGGGGCTTAGCGTCCCCGCGGCCCGGTCGTCGACCAGGCCTCCTGGTTGCCGGACTGATCAACCAGGCTGTTGGACGCGGCTGCTCGCAGTCTGATGTACGAGTCACAGCCTGGTTGATCAGGTATCCTTTGGAGGTGCTTATCCAGTTCTCTCTTGAACAATGTGAGGGGTCGGCCAGTTATGCCCCTAATGTGTAGCGGAAGACTGAAGATTAATAACCCAAACGAATTCTTTATGAATGAGATACCAGCATCAAATCACATATCAGACGTCATCCTATCCCCACTTGATTTTGAAGAAGCCATAGACAGTATGCCTATGCACTCTGCACCAGGCCCGGATTCTTGGAACTCCATATTCATCAAGAACTGTAAAATCCTTCACCTTCTTTGGAGACGGAGCCTAGACACTGGTGTTATCCCTGACATACTAAAAACAGCATAGATAGCACCACTCCATAAAGGAGGGAATAAGCGAGAGGTATACACCGATAGCTCTTAACATCACACATCATAAAAATCTTTGAGTGCTAAGAAGTAAGATCACAAAATACATGGAATCCCAGCATCTCCATAACCCTGGACAACATGGTTTCATAACAGGGCGCTCTTGCCTGTCACAGTTGCTGGACCACTATGACATGGCACTAGATGCCATGGAAGACAAAAAAAACTGATGTAATTTACACAGATTTCGCAAAAGCCGGTGACAAATGTGGAAGAAAATGTAGAATAGAACCAGTGAAGAGCAGAGGTGCCATAGGCACAATCAGAGAACACTGTATAAACATCAGAGGTCCGCGGTTGTTCAACGTCCTCCCAGCAAGCATAAGAAATATTGCCGGAACAACCGTGGACATCTTCAAGAGGAAACTAGATTTATTCCTCCAAGGAGTACCGGACCAACCGGGCTGTGGTGGGTACGTGGCCCTGCGGGCCGCTGCAAGCAACAGCCTGGTGGACCAAACTCTCACAAGTCGAGCCTGGCCTCGGGCCGGGCTTGGGGAGTAGAAGAACTCCCAGAACCCCATCAACCAGGTATCAACCATGGTGTTATTGCACATAAAATGCGTTCAAAATGAATCACCGGAAAAATAGGCAGATGGATCTACAATTTCCTGACGTAACAGAACTTAAATTAATGTGTAATAGTCAACAAAATAAAATCCGGACCACCAACCTTCTCCTGTTTTTTTATTATCTTGTTATCTTGTTATCATGTTTATTATCTTGTGTGTATCTTGTTACGTTATTATATGTTATTTGGCTCTTTAATTGGAGGAAAAAACGAATGACTAAATTAAAATTTAAATAAACTAAAGTAGAGTTGTGAGGAGAGTGATGAGGAGTGTGAGTGTGTTGTGAGGGTGAGCACTGAGTCCTTAATGTGGCGGGACCCCTGCTGCTGCCCCCCCCCCTTATATGGTGCCTGCCCCCCCCCCCTCTTGCTGGCGCCTCCCCCACCCTCCCTCCACCACCACCACCACCACCACAACCACTCATGCCTCTACCACCACCACTCATGCCTCTACCACCACCACTCATGCCTCTACCACCACCACCACCACTACTCATGCCTCTACTACCACCACCCCCACTACCTCCACCACCACTCATGCCTCTACCACCACCACCACCCCCACTCATGCCTCTACTACCACCACTACCCCCACTCATGCCTCTACCACCACCCCACCCACTACCACCACCACCACTCATGCCTCTACCACCACCACCACCACCACTCATGCCTCTACCACCACCCCCACTCATGCCTCTACCACCACCACCACCCCCACTCATGCCTCTACCACCACCCCACCCACTACCTCCACCACCACTCATGCCTCTACCACCACCCCACCCACTACCACCACCACTCATGCCTCTACCACCACCCACTCATGCCTCTACCACCACCCCACCCACTACCACCACCCCACCCACCACCACCACTACTACCACTCATGCCTCTACCACCACCCCACCCACTACCACCACCACCACTCATGCCTCTACCACCACCACTACTACCACTCATGCCTCTACCACCACCCCACCCACCACCACCACTACTACCACTCATGCCTCTACCACCACCACCACCACTACCACCACCACTACTACCACTCATGCCTCTACCACCACCACCACTACCACCCCTGCCACCACTACCTGAAGCACTCATGGAGAGCGCTTCAGATGGCAGTGAAGAGATTTAACAGTCTCAAGAGATCATATTAGATTTAAGAATTGGAATTATAACAGAAAGCCTGTGACAAGAGATAGACAAATCCGAAATCGAAATTAAAAGCCTTTGACATTATTGGACCTGTGCTTTATAGTAAAGGTTCACACACACACACACACACACACACACACACACACACACACACACACACACACACACACACACACACACACACACACAGAACACGACAAAGAAATTAGTGAAATCCTTTAAAAAAATCAGCATGAAAGTGGAAGACCTGGACAGCCTTGTTAATGAGCGACATCCAAACCCCTGAAAATATATCCAATATCAATATGAACTGCAGATTTTGAAAGAGGAATTGTCAGCACGCCCTTGCACTCAATCCCGCGTCCACACTCCTGAAACGTAATATTTATAAAGAATTACAAAGTGCCAGTAGCACAGGCACTCACACGGGAGACATCTCCCGTCACGCAGGGTGCAGTTGCGCCTCCACAGATCTCCAGTATCAGCTCTTGATACTGGTAATGGCTCCAAAGGGCCACCACTTATGGGCTATTCGTGCCCGTGCCACCTTTTGGGTGGCTTAATCTTCATCAATCAGGCACTCAGTATAGTGTGGAGGAAGAGCTTGGACACGGGGGAGAGATACCAGATGCCCTTAAATCAGCAGACACAGCCTACACAAGGCTGTGTCTGAGTCCCTTCCTCCCTACACAAGGGAGGAAGCAAAGCATTGGCTAAGAATTTATAGACCAGTTGCACTAACGTCCCACATAATAAAAGTTTCTGAGAAAGTGATCAGGAGTGAGGTCTCAGGTGTTATAGAGACCAGTGACTTCCACAACCCATGCTAATATGTAGAAATAGCCTAAGCTACTCTGTCTCTTTGAGATGTATTTTGTTCTCAATAAACGTACTTGAACTTTGATTTAGAGCGGGAAGATCATGCCTCTCACAGCTACTTGACCACTACGACAAAATTATCGGTGCATTAGAAGAGCAGAATACAGATGTGGTTAATCATATATATATGAATAACTTTGAGTTCAAATAAATAGGAGCTGCCTCATATGGGTCAATAGACCTGCAGTTTGCTTAATTCTTATGCTCTTATGAAGGGATAGGAGATGCTTTGGCTAGGAGGTATGACAAGTGGCTAGGTAAGCCTAGGAGGTATCTAGCCTGCCTACCTAGCCTACCCTTTGGCTAGGTAGGCTAGGAGGTATGACAAGTGCCTGCGGGTAAGGAGGATGGGGAATGATTGACGACTTGGAGAGATAGGACTACCAGTGGTTAGGGGGGCAAGTGATTAGAAGGTATAAGTGGTTAGGGGTAAGGTGGCTGGAGGATAGTAATTTCATTACGGGAGGAGGAATTATCAGGGGGAAAGCACCAAGCCTATATAGCACTTGAAATGGCTCGTAGATTTTCCGTTTCTCATAATTTATTTTGCCACTGATGAGGCAGGAGTTGTCACAGCGCCGCCGCAGACTGCGTGGTGTCGTCACAGCGCCGCCGCAGACTGCGTGGTGTCGTCACAGCGCCGCCGCAGACTGACTGCCCGGGTAGCGTTGAGGTTCCCGCCACGTGGAGTGTTCCCGCCCGCCGACAGAGGGCGCGGCGAGCGTCTTCGACCACAGATGCCATGTCGCATATTCGCTAACATGTATCTACGAAGATATTTCACATCCTGGGAATCTTTTTCGCATCCTCTTCGTTCCCTCCCGTGCTGGACGCCGCAGAGGCGTGTGGCGGGCGTGCAGGCCGCGGGGCGTGCTCCTGGAGGCTAAATGAGACCTCAAACGCAGAGTTTACAGCGCCAGAAATTCCCGGCATTCCTGACCAGATTAACGCGACCTTTGTACCAGCGCCCGCATCTCTATCGCTGCACGGCCGGCACGACCTGCACGACCTGCACGGCTTGCACCAGATGACCACTCATGACCACCTCACTACCCCCCCCCCTCCCACGCCACTCATGGCACTCATCTCACGCTGTTTTTCTCTTGTTTTGCAGGTATGTGTCGTGAGGGCTGGGAACTGCTCCGTGGTAAGGTAAGGTGACGGGTGTGGGGACAGGTGTGGTGACGGGTGTGGTGCGTGAGGGGAATCATACACGTGACTTCGATGATTGTGAGGGGTTGGGACGTAGGGGGGGGAGACAATGGGGAGGGTGTGGGTAGGGGATGAAGGGAGAGGGTAGGTGGGTAGGGGATGAAGGGAGAGGGTAGGTGGGTAGGGGATGAGGGAAGGGGTGAGGGGGGGGAGGGAGGGAAGGGAACTGGGACATAAACTTTTGTCCCGTCAATGAAAGGGAAATTACTGACGTAGTTGACCTCACTGGGTATTGTATCTGATGTAGTTGACCTCACTGGGTATTGTATCTGATGTAGTTGACCTCACTGGGTATTGTATCTGATGTAGTTGACCTCACTGGGTATTGTATACTATTTTGACACTATGTATCACCATTCAAAATGTAAGCTAAATGTTATTCAAGTCTAAAAGTATAAGTCTACTTTACACTGCTGTACATACCATTCACTTGGAAAATTGGAGATTCGAACCCGGGCGTCCGAAGACTGTCGTTCCACCAACCAGGCCATGAGTGGCCGCAATAAGAAAGAAAAGCAAAAAGTATCTCAACTGAGAGATTAAACCCTTCGTGGAGCAGCACTAAGTTAATCTGGCGGTCATCCCCGCCTACATCTATGTTGTGTGAGATGTATGGAACACTGAAGAGGGGGTTAGTATGTCTGTTTATCCCTTACTGTTGGTGGGGCGGGGTACCTGGCACCCCTTGCCTGGCACCCCTTGCCTGGAGCCCCTCCTAGTGCCAGGTAATCGGTCCGGACGGGACTAGTTGACTGGACGGCGCCGTCAAGCTGGAAGAGAACATTAAAATGATTATAAAGGTATTGTGATGGAGATTGGTGGAGGGGGGTGGAGGGGCGAGGGGTAGTGATGGTGGAGGGTGTGATGTGGGGGGGGCGATGGTAAGATCCAGTTCCATCAGCACTTCCTCGTAGCTCAGTCCCTTCACTCCAGGAGTGCGTCTTAGTGTATGTCTCTGGATCTTTTCTAGTTCTGCACCTTTTTCAAGTTGAAGTTCCATGGCAGTTCTCGACAGTGAAGAATGGTGGTGGTGGAGGTTGTTGGGGCGTGTTGGAGGGTTGTTGGGGCGTGTTGGAGGGTTGTTGGGGCGTGTTGGAGGGTTGCTGTGGTGGTGTAACACCGTTGGCGTTGGTCAGTATGGCTCACGTTGTTCCCGTTAATCTAATACATTCTAATTCTAATCTAATACTCTAAACATTCTAATACTTAATCTAATACTACACCTCACGGTAGATTTGGGGGTTGTCTACTTCTACGTCTTCTTCCTACTGTACTGTCCATCCACTCGAACATGTCTGTGGAGTGACGGCCTGGCTTCTTGCTGGTCTGCGTTCGATGCCCGATGGTCTTGAGCGGTTGGACACCGTTCCTTCACATCCAAGCTCCTGTCCTGGCCTCATAACCTTCCAATTAGTTATATTAAAATACTGGCCTAAACACCTCATAATCACCTCACCTTCATTGTGTACTGGCCGTAGGAGCAGATAGATCCCACGGCCTAATAGACCTACGCTCTAATACTGGTCGTAGGGTCTTTTGGTCTGCTGGGACCTTCTGGGGGTCTGGTAGAGTGAGGAGGATGGTGTTGTTGTTGTTATAGATTCAGCTACTCGGAACGAGTTGCTATGGTGAGCCCGTAGTGGACTTACCGGGCACGGGAGCGGTGCTGTGTAAGGATGGTGCCTGGAGTTCTGTAGCCTACTCTGCCTGTGTTCTCAGTTGGCCCCTCAGCTGCTTCTTGTCTATTCCGGATGTGTTCTTAAGCCTCACTTAAGAAAACAACAACAAGAACAACATCATATCATCCACCATCCGCCCCCCCCCCCCGAACCCTCCCGTGCGCCCCATGGCGATGACAATATATTTCTGTAACCATCTATCAGACTTACGATGTAGGAGGGTGATTGGAGGGGGTGACAAGCCGCTGTGACTAGTCATCCCCCTCCTCCTCCACCACCCCCACCCCACCCCCACCCCCTTCAGGCTGGGAAGGTGGACTGGCGGAGAGAGACCTGGTTGATGGGGTTCTGGGAGTTCTGCTACTCCCCAAGCCCGGCCCGAGGCCAGGCTTGACTTGTGAGAGTTTGGTCCACCAGGCTGTTGCTTGGAGCGGCCCGCAGGCCCACATACCCACCACAGCCCGGTTGGTCCGGCACTCCTTGCAGGAATAAATCTAGTTTCCTCTTGAAGATGTCCACGGTTGTTCCGGCAATATTTCTTATGCTTGCTGGGAGCAAGCGGAGTACCTGGGAGCAAGTACTGGGAGTACTGGGAGCAAGCGGATCATATGAGTCTGAGGAAATGGAATTGGAACAGAAAGCTATACAAGAGATAAGGAAAAATCCGAAATATTTTTTCACATACGCAAAATCAAAATCCAAAACCTCGACCAGTATTGGACCGTTAATTACAAATGAAGGTACGTACACAGAGGACAACAAAGAGATTAGTGAAATTCTAAGAAGCCAGTATGAGGCTATGTTTAGCACACCAATAAACAACATGAAAGTTGATGACCCAGACAGCTTCTTTATGAATGACATTCAAGCTGCAGATAATATAACGGATATTACCACAAACTCGGAAGACTTTGAAAGAGAAATTGATAATATGCCTATGCACTCAGCTCCTGGGCCTGACTCATGGAATTCAATATTCATAAAGAAATGTAAAGTACCAGTAGCGAGAGCACTCAGCGTAATATGGAGAAAGAGCCTGGATACAGGGGAGATACCAGCAGCACTTAAATCTGCAGATATAGCTCCGTTGCACAAGGGGGGGAGTAAAGCCTTGGCAAAAAATTATAGGCCAGTTGCACTAACATCACACATAATAAAAGTGTTTGAAAGAGTGATTAGGAATCAAATTTCTAGTTTTATGGAAAACAATGAATTGCACAATCCAGGACAACATGGATTTAGAGCGGGAAGATCCTGTCTGTCACAGTTACTCAACCACTATGACAAAATCACAGAAGCCCTAGAAGAAAAGCAAAATGCAGATGTTGTATACACAGACTTTGCAAAGGCGTTCGACAAATGTGACCATGGGGTGATAGCTCACAAAATGAGGTCAATGGGAATAACTGGAAAAGTAGGACGCTGGATACTCAATTTCCTGTCGAACAGAACACAAAGAGTAACAGTCAATCAGATAAAATCGAGTCCAAGCGATGTTAAAAGCTCTGTACCTCAAGGTACAGTCCTTGCACCGCTACTGTTCCTTATTCTCATATCTGATATAGACAAAAATACACGCCACAGCTTCGTGTCGTCCTTTGCAGATGACACAAAAATCAGCATGAAAATTACCTCTGCTGAAGACATTGAAAAACTACAAGCAGATGTCAACAAAGTTTTTGATTGGGCAGCAGAAAATAACATGATGTTTAACAGAGATAAATTTCAGGTACTCAGGTACGGCAAAAATGAGGATCTGAAACATAATACAGGGTACAAAACACAATCGAATCTTCCCATAGTAGGAAAACAGCATGTCAAGGATTTGGGAATAATGATGTCCGACGATCTAACGTTTAGGGAGCATAACCAAGCAAATATCGCGTCAGCCAGAAAAATGATCGGATGGATTACGAGAACTTTCAAATCCAGGGATCCCATCACAATGGTTGTACTCTTCAAGTCACTTGTGCTGTCCCGTCTCGAGTACTGCTCAGTACTCACTTCCCCCTTCAGAGCAGGAGAGATTGCTGAAATAGAGGGAATACAGAGAACATATACGGCACGCATAGACGAGATAAAACACCTAAATTATTGGGATCGTCTCAAAGCTCTCCAAATGTACTCTCTAGAAAGGAGACGAGAGAGATACCAAATAATATACACCTGGAAAATACTGGAGGGTCAGGTCCCAAATCTACACAGTAAAATAACAACGTACTGGAGTGAACGATATGGAAGAAAATGCAAGATTGAACCTGTGAAGAGCAGAGGTGCCATAGGCACAATCAGAGAGCACTGTATAAACATCAGGGGTCCGCGATTGTTCAACGTCCTCCCAGCGAGCATAAGAAATATTGCCGGAACAACCGTGGACATCTTCAAGAGAAAACTGGACGGTTTTCTAAGAGAAGTTCCGGATCAGCCGGGCTGTGGTGGGTACGTGGCCCTGCGGGCCGCTCCAAGCAACAGCCTGGTGGACCAAACTCTCACAAGTCGAGCCTGGCCTCGGGCCGGGCTTGGGGAGTAGAAGAACTCCCAGAACCCCATCAACCAGGTATCAACCAGGTACCAGGTACCAGGTACCTCAAGGACCACCAGTACTGGACTCTTCTCATTAATGAGAAAATCGGTGGGAGCCGTGAGGTAGATGCGAACCTGCATCCTGGGTATACCCAAGCACACGCAGTGCACATCTGGACCGGGCCGCGGGGACGTAGAGCCCCGAAATCATCGCAAGGTAAAGGTGTATCCTGATGATGATGGGGTGTGTGTGTGTGTGTGTACTCACCTAGTTGTGCTTGCGGGGGTTGAGCTCTGGCTCTTTGGTCCCGCCTCTCAACTATCAATCAACTGATCTACAGGTTCCTGAGCCTACTGGGCTCTATCATATATACATTTGAAACTGTGTATGGAGTCAGCCTCCACCACATCACTGCCTAGTGCATTCCATCTGTTTACTACTCTGACACTGAAAAAATAATTTCTAATATCTCTGTGGCTCATCTGGGTACTAAGTTTCCACCTGTGTCCCCTTGTTCGTGTTCCACCCGTGCTAAAGGGTTTGTCTTTGTCCACCCTGTCAATTCCCCTGAGAATTTTTTAGGTAGTTATCATATCTCCTTACTCTTCTGTCTTCCAGGGATGTGAGGTTCAGCTCCCTTATCCTTTCCTCGTAGCTCATACTTCTCGGCTCTGGGTCTAGTCTACTGGCATATATCTGAATCTTCTCTTTGTCTTGTGTTTAACTAGGTATGGACTCCAGGCTGGAGCTGCATATTCCAGGATTGGTCTGACTGAAGTGGTATACAGGATCCTAAACGATTCCTTACACAAGTTTCTAAAGTCAGTTCTTATGTTGGCCAGTCTAGCATATGCCGCTGTTGATATCCTTTTGATGTGGGCCTCCGGGGACAGGTTCGGTGTGATATCAATCCCCAGGTCTTTCTCTCTATTTCACTCTTGTAGTGTGTACTCACCTAGTTGTGCTTGCGGGGGTTGAGCTCTGCTCTTTCGGCCCGCCTCTCAACTGTCAATCAACTGCTTACTAACTACTTTTTTTCACACCACACACACACCAGGAAGCAGCCCGTGACAGCTGACTAACACCCAGGTACCTATTTACTGCTAGGTAAGAGGGGCATTCAGGGTGAAAGAAAGTTTGCCCATTTGTTTCTGCCCGGTAAGGGAATCGAACCCGCGCCACAGAATTACGAGTCCTGCGCGCTATCCACCAGGCTACCAATGTGTGTGTGTGTGTGCGTGTGTGTTTGTTTGTGTTTTATGAGACTGATGCCACACCAGCTGATTACTAAGGTGATAACGTTTGGGCAGGTAGGCTGGCTGGAGGTTAGGAAAGAGTGATGGGTTTGGAGGAGTGGTATGGTGAAGGGGGGGGGAGGGAGCTGTGAGGGAGGTGAGGGAGTGGAGGGAAGGTGTAGGGGGACGCGAGCTTGGGTAATACCACATCCCAAAACAACGTTGGAACTAGTTGAGTCGGATGCTAGCTCTCGGGCCCCGTCTTGCCTGCTGATAGTTGTGTATAAATGAATATATGTGTAAAGTTGTGTATATGTGTACTTCAAGACGTACAGGGAGCCGGTCGGCCGAGCGGACAGCACGCTGGACTTGTGATCCTGTGGTCCTGGGTTCGATCCCAGGCGCCGGCGAGAAACAATGGGCAGAGTTTCTTTCACCCCCTGTTACCTAGCAGTAAAATAGGTACCTGGGTGTTAGTCAGCTGTCACGGGCTGCTTCCTGGGGGTGGGGGCCTGGTCGAGGACCGGGCCGCGGGGACACTAAAAGCCCCGAAATCATCTCAAGATAACTTCAAGAAGACCTCTGGGGACCTTCGTACGCTCAGCCCTTTCGCCCGTGTTCCTCTGCCCGCTATATTCCCCACTCCCATCTTCATTACTTTACACTTATCTAGATTGAAATCAACTAGCCACTCGTTCGACCATGACTGCAACTCATCCAAGTTCTCCTGGAATCATTAGTGTGTGTGTACTCGTCTAGTTGTCCTTGACGGGGTTGAGCTTCGGCTCTTTGGTCCCCGCCTCTCAATTGTCAATCTACTTGTGTACAGGTTCCAGAACTTATTGCCCTATATCATGTCAACATTTGATATGTGTGTGTGTGTCTGTTCTCACCTAGTTGTGCTCACCTAGCTGTTCTTGCAGGGTCGAGCATCTGCTCTTAAGCCCCGCCTTTCCACCATCATTAGTGCAATGGAGTTACTCTTCACATGTTTTTATCATGTTCTCTCGTTCCATTCTTCCGTAATTTGAACATTGCTTCTCTATCTGATTTGTTAATCTATCCCCTTTATACCCTACCGGGGCGCCGGTCGGCTGAGCGGACAGCACGCTGGACTTGTGATCCTGTGGTCCCGGGTTCGATCCCGGGCACCGGCGAGAAACAATGGGCAGAGTTTCTTTCACCCTATGCCCCTGTTACCTAGCAGTAAAATAGGTACCTGGGTGTTAGTCAGCTGTCACGAGCTGCTTTCTGGGGGTGGAGGCCTGGTCGAGGACCGGGCCGCGGGGACACTAAAGCCCCGAAATCATCTCAAGATAACCTCAAGATAACCATGTATGTCGTTATGTCTCTCTAACGTCTTGTTTCCTCCAGCGTAATAAGGTTCAGTTTTCTAAGTCTTTCAATCAAAGCTGCGCGTGTGTATTTACTATTGTGTCTGCAGAATCAAGCTCTTAGCTCTTGGGCCCCGCCTTTCTTGCCAATCTATGTTTTCCCTCTTGTATGTGTACTACATATACTTCTTCTCTCTTAACTCACGCACACACACCAACCCTAGTTGGTGTGTTCAACCCACACCAATACTAGTTGAATAGGAGGCCTGGTCGACGACCGGGCCGCGGGGACGCTAAGCCCCGGAAGCACCTCAAGGTGCAGGCGATGAGTCACAATAACGTGGCTGATGTATGTTGACCAGACCACACACAATCGACTTGAGAATGGTCCAGGACGGACCGAAACGTCGTCGTCCCTTCAATTTCTAGTGTGTGGTCTGGTCAACACCTCAAGGTAACCCATCCTCATGTTGAGATAGTCCGTTTTGTAACTATGTGCACCATAGTACAAATATTGACGTACTAAGCATAGTACTAACTATTGACGTTATGTACTAAGCAGTTAGATAGTAGAGTTTTGTACTATTCAAGTTATAGAGTCCGAAAAAATGAAGTTGAATAAAGCGTAAATATTCCTGGGCCTAGTATAGCACACATGTGTACTATATTAGGCCCTCACATAGCGTGTACTATATTAGGCCCTCAGATAGCGTGTATTATATTAGGCCCTCAGATAGCGTGTACTATATTAGGCCCTCAGATAGCGTGTACTATATTAGGCCCTCAGATAGCGTGTATTATATTAGGCCCTCAGATAGCGTGTATTATATTAGGCCCTCAGATAGCGTGTATTATATTAGGCCCTCAGATAGCGTGTACTATATTAGGCCCTCAGATAGCGTGTATTATATTAGGCCCTCAGATAGCGTGTATTATATTAGGCCCTCAGCGTGTATTATATTAGGCCCTCAGATAGCGTGTATTATATTAGGCCCTCAGATAGCGTGTATTATATTAGGCCCTCAGATAGCGTGTACTATATTAGGCCCTCAGATAGCGTGTATTATATTAGGCCCTCAGATAGCGTGTATTATATTAGGCCCTCAGCGTGTATTATATTAGGCCCTCAGATAGCGTGTATTATATTAGGCCCTCAGATAGCGTGTATTATATTAGGCCCTCAGATAGCGTGTATTATATTAGGCCCTCAGATAGCGTGTATTATATTAGGCCCTCAGATAGCGTGTACTATATTAGGCCCTCAGATAGCGTGTACTATATTAGGCCCTCAGATAGCGTGTACTATATTAGGCCCTCAGATAGCGTGTACTATATTAGGCCCTCAGATAGCGTGTACTATATTAGGCCCTCAGATAGCGTGTACTATATTAGGCCCTCACATAGCGTGTATTAGGCCCTCAGATAGCGTGTATTAGGCCTAGGGAGATAAGGTTAGTTTGTCTTGGCAACAAAAGTAGAAAATCGTTTCCCGGTTTGTGCAAACTCAATAGTACCGATTTGTACTTTCTAATTGCGTTGTAGGTGGGTATATGTACTATGGTTATCTTGAGAGGTTATCTTGAGATGATTTCGGGGCTTTAGTGTCCCCGCGGCCCGGTCCTCGACCAGGCCTCCACCCCCCAGGAAGCAGCTCGTGACAGCTGACTAACACCCAGGTACCTATTTTACTGCTAGGTAACAGGGGCATTCAGGGTGAAAGAAACTTTGCCCATTTGTTTCTGCCTCGTGCGGGAATCGAACCCGCGCCACAAAATTACGAGTCCTGCGCGTAATTCTGTGGCGCGGGTTCGATTCCCGTACGAGGCAGAAACAAATGGGCAAAGTTTCTTTCACCCTGAATCCTGGTCCTCATCCTTGCTGTAAGTACTACCACAACAGGCGGATGGGGCTGTACACCCCCCCCCCCCTCCCCCCAATAAGCAGCCCGTAGCAGCTGTCTAACTCCCAGGTACCTATTTACTGCTAGGTAACAGGTACATCAGGGTGAAAGAAACTGCCCATTGTTTCTCGCCGACTCACCCCGGACCACAGGATTACGTGTCCAGCGTGCTGTCCACTCACCCACTGGCCCACCGGTGGCTGATGTGTGTGTGAGTGTGCGCGCGCGCGCCTCATGGACGGCAGGTTAAGTCAGTAATTATGAGGGAGCTCCGAGGCGGCCGCTGTAGAGGGGCGGTCTTTGGAGGGGGTGTTGGGGGCTGTGAAAGGATGGGGGGTGAAGTTTGTATGGGGTCCCGAGACCTCCCCCCACCCAACCTTTGTCTGTGGGCCCACTCCTCCCCCCCCCCTCTCGTACCCCCACCCCTGGTGTGGGGGGGAGGAAGGCGCGCGCGCACACACATACACACACACACACACACACACACACACACACACACACACACACACACACACACACACACACACACACACACACACACACACACACACACACACACACACCTCACTTAATTATGCTCATTTAATTGTTCTTCCGGAGGTTGAGCTCGGGCTCTTTGGTCCCACCTCTCAACTCTACTGGTGTAGCGGTTCCTGATCAACCTGCGTTGGATGACGTGGTGGGGGGGGGGGTGAGTGGATGACGTGGAAATGTTATGGAAAATAATGAGGTACACAACCCAGGACAACATGATTTAGAGCGGGAAGATCCTGTCTGTCACAGTTACCTGCTTGATGGGGTTCTGGGAGTTCTACTCCCCAAGTAGAAGAACTCAACCACTCAACTCAAGTTACTCAACCACTATGACAGAATCACAGAAGTTTAAGAAGAAAAACAAAATGCTGATGTACACAAAATGTTGTGTACACAGACTTTGCAAAGGTATTCGACACATGTGACCATGGAGTGATAGCCCATAAAATAAGATCAATAGGAACAACGGGTAAAGTGGGGCGTTGGATTTTCAACTTTCTGTCAAACAGAATGTAAAGAGTGACGGTCACTCGCGTAAGATGAAGCCCAAGTGCAGTGAAAAGTTCTGTACCCCAGGGCACAGTCCTGGCACCGCTGCTGTTTGTTAATCTTATCTCGGATAGACAGAAATACTAGTCACAGCTTCGTGTCATCCTTTGCAGATGATACAAAAATCAGCATGAAAATTTCCTCTGTAGAAGACACTGAAAAACTACAAGTCGATGTAAATGAAGTCTTCGATTGGGCATCTGAAAATAACATGATGTTTAACGGTGACAAGTTCCAGGTATTGAGGTATGGCAGAAAGCAGGAACTTAAACGAAACACAAGGTACTGGACACAATCAGACCTACTCACAGAAGGAAAGCAACATGTAAAAGATCTGGGAATTATGATGTCTGACGACCTGACATTTAGTGAACATAACCGAGCAAATATAGCGGCGGCCAGGACAATGATAGGATGGATTATGAGAACGTTCACATCCAGAGATCCCACAGCAATGGTAATACTGTTTAAATCACTGGTGCTGTCCCGTCTTGAGTATTGCTCGGTACTCACTTCCCCTTTCAGACTAGGAGAGATCTCTGAATTAGAGGGAATACAGAGAACATATACGGTACTCACAGAAACGGTAAAACATCTAAATTATTTGTACAGTCTCAAAGCTATCAAAATGTACTCTCTGGAAAGGAGACGAGAGAAGTATCAAATAATATAAACATGGAAGATAATGGAGGGCCAGGTCCCGAAATTGCACAGTAGAATAACAACATACTGGAGCAAAAGATACGGAAGGAAATGCAGAATAGAACCATTGAGGAGTAGCGGTGCCATAGGCACAATCAGAGAACACTGTCTGAACATCAGAGGTCCACAGCTGTTCAACACCCTCCCAGCAAGCATGAGAAATATTGCCAGAACAAAGGTGGAAGTTATGAAAGAGTATTTAGGAAAGTTCTTGCAGGAAATGCCGGACCAACCGGTCAGTAGTGGGCAAGTGAGCTTGCGGGCCGCTCCAGCAACAGCCTGTTGGACCAAGTTGTCACAAATCGAGCCTAACCCCAGACTGGGCTAGTGAAGTAGAACTCTCGAAGCCCTATCCAGGTATGCCCCTCGGTCTATCCGGAGTTCACCTTGGACTATTTGGAGTCAACCTTGGTCTATCAAACAGGATCACATGGTATTTACCTCAGGTTGAAGAGCGGGTCAACTTGGGTCAGCTCGGGCTGAAGACAAGAGAAGTTCACCTTGAGATGAGGTAAGTGGTTCACCTCGGCTCACCTGGCCACACCTGTGGCTCGCCTTGTCATGCAGAACGGCCAAGTGGCTCCATGCTTGGTACACACCAGGAATGTGGAGCGCTGGTGTGTGGTGGTGGTGGTGGTGCAGGTAGTGGTAGTGGTGGTGAAGGAAGTGGTGGTGTAGGTAGTGGTGGTAGTGAAGGTTGTGGTGGTAGTGGTGGAGGCCCTTTACACACCTGCCTAATCACAAATAAAACCTGTCAACGCCAATATATAGAAAAAAAACCCACATCGATATTACTGTGCTTTCACTTGTTTTAATAATACGTCGCGATTTTAACGGATTGGGCCATTCCGTAAGGAAATGCGACGTATTAGATGAGAGATGGCAGACCCGTGTCATCTCTTTCTTTAGAACGTCAACTCTGCTTCTTATTGCGGCTTATTTCTCTTCTTCCTCCTCCCTTAATCCTCCCTTTTTATCTCGTAATCTTCCAAGTCCTCTTTCTTCTACATTTGTGGCTCTATGGTGACTCTGGCTGCTGCTGTGGCTCTATGGTTGCTCTGGGTGGTGTTGTGGCTCTATGGGTTGGTGCTGTGGCTCTATGGTTGCTCTGGGTGGTGCTGTGGCTCTATGGGTTGGTGCTGTGGCTCTATGGTTGCTTTGGGTGGTGCTGTGGCTCTATGGTTGCTTTGGGTGGTGCTGTGGCTCTAGGGGTTGGTGCTGTGGCTCTAAGGGTTGGTGCTGTGGCTCTATGGGTTGGTGCTGTGGCTCTATGGTTGCTCTGGGTGGTGCTGTGGCTCTATGGGTTGGTGCTGTGGCTCTATGGTTGCTCTGGGTGGTGCTGTGGCTCTATGGGTTGGTGCTGTGGCTCTAAGGGTTGGTGCTGTGGCTCTATGGGTTGGTGCTGTGGCTCTATGGTTGCTCTGGGTGGTGCTGTGGCTCTATGGGTTGGTGCTGTGGCTCTATGGTTGCTCTGGGTGGTGCTGTGGCTCTATGGGTTGGTGCTGTGGCTCTATGGTGACTCTGGCTGCTGCTGTGGCTCTATGGTTGCTCTGGGTGGTGCTGTGGCTCTATGGTGGCTCTGGCTGGTGCTGTGGCTCTGGTGCTGCTGCTCTATGGGTTGGTGCTGTGGCTCTATGGTGGCTCTGGCTGGTGCTGTGGCTCTATGGTTGCTCTGGGTGGTGCTGTGGCTCTATGGGTTGGTGCTGTGGCTCTATGGTGGCTCTGACTAGTGCTGTGGATCTGGGTGGTGCTGCTGCTCTATGGGTTGGTGCTGTGGCTCTATGGTGGCTCTGGCTGGTGCTGTGGCTCTATGGTTGCTCTGGGTGGTGCTGTGGTTCTATGGGTTGGTGCTGTGGCTCTATGGTCGCTTTGGCTGCTGCTGTGGCTCTATGGTTGCTCTGGGTGGTGCTGTGGCTCTATGGGTTGGTGCTGTGGCTCTATGGTGACTCTGGCTGCTGCTGTGGCTCTATGGTTGCTCTGGGTGGTGCTGTGGCTCTATGGGTTGGTGCTGTGGCTCTATGGTGGCTCTGGCTGGTGCTGTGGCTCTATGGTGGCTCTGGGTGGTGCTGCTGCTCTATGGGTTGGTGCTGTGGCTCTATGGGTTGGTGCTGTGGCTCTATGGTGGCTCTGGCTGGTGCTGTGGCTCTATGGTTGCTCTGGGTGGTGCTGTGGCTCTATGGGTTGGTGCTGTGGCTCTATGGTGGCTCTGGCTGCTGCTGTGGCTCTATGGTGGCTCTGGGTGGTGCTGTGGCTCTATGGGTTGGTGCTGTGGCTCTATGGTTGCTCTGGGTGGTGCTGTGGCTCTATGGGTTGGTGCTGTGGCTCTATGGTGGCTCTGGCTGGTGCTGTGGCTCTATGGTGGCTCTGGGTGGTGCTGTGGCTCTATGGTGGCTCTGGGTGGTGCTGTGGCTCTATGGTGGCTCTGGGTGGTGCTGAGGCTCTATGGGTTCGTGCTGTGGCTCTATGGTGGCTCTGGCTGGTGCTGTGGCTCTATGGTGGCTCTGGCTGGTGCTGTGGCTCTATGGTGGCTCTGGCTGGTGCTGTGGCTCTATGGTGGCTCTGGGTCGTGCTGTGGCTCTATGGTGGCTCTGGCTGGTGCTGTGGCTCTATGGTGGCTCTGGCTGGTACTGTGGCTCTATGGTGGCTCTGGCTGTAGGGAAGGACAGGGCTTCTTACCTCACTCATGTGCTTCCGGGGATCAGTGTCCTGTAACAAACTAGGCTGTTGTAAGAATTATCCAGAGTGGTTTATCGACAAAAGAGGATGGGAAGCTGAGCCCGCATGGTGACCTGAGGACCTGACCCCCAGGGGAATTCGCGGTGGAAATAACCAACGCTTTGTTCATAGCTGCGTATAATGAATCATCCTATAGTATTCAGTAATTTAGAGAAATTAGCCTTTATTCATTTTGCATTAAAATTGTATTGTATAATAGTACTGGATACAATATCAAGAGTATTCTAATTATTGAGTTTAAGTCACCATCAGTGACGTCACGAATCAGATCTAACTGGTAAGGCGGAGTGACCGGCGGTCATAGGTCAGCAGGGTTGACAGGTCTACGATTTCTCAAAGTTTTAATAACCATTTTTGTGATCGGGAACAGCTCTGCCGTAGATGTTTGTGTAATTTAATTTCAGTAAAATAACTCAACCAGTCTGGATCAATTAAGTACAACAGAGGTTAATTGTTATAACTTAAACCTGGCTAGTAACTTGGTAAAACTTTGACTAGGCGGAAGGATACAATGTTCTGTCTGGGGTAGACCAGACAAGGGAGAGATCAGTGTGGAAACGGGAGCAGCTGGGATAAGAGGTCAAACATCTTACCTCTCCCCAAGACCAGCCCAACATCTAGCGCTGGTCGCCCAAGGTATAGTTGCTATTGTTAATTATAGGGATAGTCTTCTCATTTGCCATTCAGGTCAAGTAGGGAGTGTTAAAGTGATAGGGAGTGAACATATTTAGATTTTGTTTTAGTTTTCTTTTAATAAATTAAATTTGTTATTAATTTGCATTTTATTGTTTCCATTTGGTTATGTGTATACTTGTCCTGGTCACGTGGTCCACACGAGGCAGAGTTGGATTGGGCGCCGATTCTAACATCGAATCATTCCCGTGTAATTAATTCCACACTCAAGGTCATCGTTCATAGTGGGGATCAAGCCCCAAGGTTGATTAATTAGCGTGATCGATCCAGACCTCGATCATTGCTCTTGTGTTACTGGTCTGGTGGTGGCAGCATAGAGGCGACTCTAGGGTTTTGCTCAGAGCCTAGGTCACGTCATACTGGGTGTAGAATCCTAAGTCGGTCAATCGTCTTAGGACCACGTGGCGTGGAGTTGGCTTTGGTAAAAGTTTTGGAGTCCCTTGGTAGAGAATAAAAAGTAAGAATACGGGTAGAGGGCAAAGAAGGAAGATAAGAGAGAGGAACCCGAACCCGTGTTACAGTCCCCTGCGGTCCGGTCTCTGACCAATAAGGTAGTTATCTTGAAGTTTTCTTGATAATTTCGGGGCTTAGCGTCCCCGCGGCCCGGTCCTCGACCAGGCCTCCTTTTTGTTCCATTCCTCCCGGGAAGCAGCCAGTAGCAGCTGTCTAACTCCCAGGTACCTGTTTACTGCTAGGTAACAGGGGCATCAGGGTGAAAGAAACATTTTGTCTCCACCTCTACCGGGGATCGAACCCGGAACCTCAGGACTACGAATTCGAAGCGCTGACCACCCAGCTGTCAGGCGCCTGGGGTGGGACTCTCCTATCCCCCATCATCTCCCCCCCCCTCCCCCCCACAGTGGGTGGTGGCTGAGTGGACAGCGCTCTAGACTCGTGGACCTAGGGACCGGGGTTCGATCCCCCGGCACCGCCGGAAAAAACAAATGGGCAGTTTCCTTCTCCCTGATGCTCCTGTTACCTAACAGTAAATAGGTATCTGGGAGTAAGACCGCTGCTAAGGGCTGTTTTCGGCGGAGGGGGGGGGGGAAGTAGTTAGTAACAGTTGATTGATTGACAGTTGAGAGGCGGGCCGAAAGAGCCAGAGCTCAATCCCCGCAAGCACAACTAGGTGAATACGCACACATAACTCCTCCCCCCACCCACTCCTCAACCCGGGGGGGGGCACCTGCCCTTTTATCCTCATTCCCCTGTTCACCCAGCAGTAACTGGGGACCTGGTTGTAGACCAATTGGCAGGTAAGACCCATTGCGAGCTACGGGAAAGGATAGCTCTCAGAA
The DNA here is from genome assembly GCF_040958095.1 of Procambarus clarkii. Classification (NCBI taxonomy): domain Eukaryota; kingdom Metazoa; phylum Arthropoda; class Malacostraca; order Decapoda; family Cambaridae; genus Procambarus; species Procambarus clarkii. The sequence continues at coordinate 44,398,049 of NC_091171.1, forward strand.
AGAGACAAGGAGAGAGAGAGAGAGAGAGAGAGAGAGAGAGAGAGAGAGAGAGAGAGAGAGAGAGAGAGAGTGAGAGTGAGTGAGTGAGAGACAGAGAGAGAGTGAGTGAGTGAGAGACAGAGAGAGTGAGTGAGTGAGAGACAGAGAGAGAGAGAGAGAGAGAGAGAGAGAGAGAGAGAGAGAGAGAGAGAGAGAGAGAGAGAGAGAGAGAGAGAGAGAGAGAAAGTGAGAGTGAGTGAGTGAGAGACAGAGAGAGAGTGAGTGAGTGAGAGACAGAGAGAGAGAGAAGAGGCTTCGCGCAAAGGAGCACAATTTCAGCCGTTGTTGTTGTGTGCAAATTGAGAGTGTTGCGACAGAACGGCCGTGTTGCAGAGGAGGAGGAGGAAGGTGAGGTAAGGTAGGAAGGAGACAAGATAGAGTGAGAGGAAGCGGTTGGGCCCAGCCAGGTCACCTTCAGATCGGGAGGCTGATGAAACAGTACCCCCCCCCCCCCGATCTCCCCTTTATACAAAAATCTTTAGTAATTCTCCAGCGTTGCTCACTTTATTTTGAATGAGATGTATATTAAAGTCACAACTGGAGATGCTCGAGGACCTTCCTGTATTACAGACACACACACACCAGAGCTGCTGAACGGTGAAGCTGTTGTAAGCCCCTTAAGGAACCCTTAATAGACCAGGGAGCTCCTTAAGGAACCATTAATAGACCAGGGAGCCCCTTAAAGAAACCTTAATAGACCAGGGAGTCCCTTAAGGAACCCCTTAATAGACCAGGGAGCTCCTTAAGGAACCCTTAATAGACCAGGAAGCCCCTTAAGGAACCCTTAATAGACCAGGGAGTGCCTTAAGGAACCCTTAATAGACCAGGGAGCTCCTTAAGGAACCTTTAATAGACCAGGGAGCTCCTTAAGGAACCTTTAATAGACCAGGGAGCCCCTTAAGGAACCCTTAATAGACCAGGGAGCTCCTTAAGGAACCCTTAATAGACCAGGGAGCTCCTTAAGGAACCTTTAATAGACCAGGGAGCTCCTTAAGGAACCCTTAATAGACCAGGGAGCCCCTTAAGGAACCCTTAATAGACCAGGGAGCTCCTTAAGGAACCTTTAATAGACCAGGGAGCCCCTTAAGGAACCATTAATAGACCAGGGAGCTCCTTAAGGAACCTTTAATAGACCAGGGAGCTCCTTAAGGAACCCTTAATAGACCAGGGAGCCCCTTAAGGAACCCTTAATAGACCAGGGAGCTCCTTAAGGAACCTTTAATAGACCAGGGAGCTCCTTAAGGAACCATTAATAGACCAGGGAGCCCCTTAAGGAACCATTAATAGACCAGGGTACAAATAGACATGAGCTACTCGGTTCTTTTGAGATGTTCTTCATTATCTCAGTAAACTGACTCGTACTTGACTTTGAACACTTTCTTATTACGAACCAAAGTTTGGGTTTCTGTTGAAATTGGGACGTGTATCTCATGGCATCTCTTGAGACTGGGACGTGTATCTCATGGCATCTCTTGAGACTGGGACGTGTATCTCATGGCATCTCTTGAGACTGGGACGTGTATCTCATGGCATCTCTTGAGATTGGGACGTGTGTCTCATGGCATCTCTTGAGATTGGGACGTGTATCTCATGGCATCTCTTGAGACTGGGACGTGTATCTCATGGCATCTCTTGAGATTGGGACGTGTGTCTCATGGCATCTCTTGAGACTGGGACGTGTCTTCGAATGGAATGTATTTACTGGAATTGTTTACCATACGATGATTGGGAAGTGTTGTTGTACTGACATAAACAATGACCGCTTATAAGTGTGATCTTCACATTATATTCCACACTATCGCTCCCAGCAAGATATTCGTAGTCAAATGTTCTTCAATAATTATCCCTACATCTTCCTTCACCTGTGACTTCGGTCGTCAAGTCACTTATGTTGTCCCGTCTTGAGTACTGCTCAGTACTCACTTCCCCCTTCAGAGCAGGGGGAAGGCTCTATTTCCTCTATTTCAGGCTTGCTGAAATAGAGGAAATAGACGAGATAAAACACCTAAATTATTGGGATCGTCTCAAAGCTCTCCAAATGTATTCACTAGAAAGGAGACGAGAGAGATACCAAATAATATACACGTGGAAAATACTGGAGGGCCAGGTCCCAAATCTACACAGTAAAATAACAACATACTGGAGTGAACGATACGGAAGAAAATGCAGAATAGAACCAGTGAAGAGCAGAGGTGCCATAGGCACAATCAGAGAGCACTGTATAAACATCAGAGGTCCGCGGTTGTTCAACGTCCTCCCAGCAAGCATAAGAAATATTGCCGGAACAACCGTGGACATTTTCAAGAGGAAACTAGATTTATTCCTCCAAGGAGTGCCGGACCAACCGGGCTGTGGTGGGTATGTGGGCCTGCGGGCCGCTCCAAGCAACAGCCTGGTGGACCAAACTCTCACAAGTCAAGCCTGGCCTCGGGCCGGGCTTGTGGAGTAGAAGAACTCCCAGAACCCCATCAAGCAGGTACGCCAACCTTTTCCCCCAATGCCCCGTCTAAACGAAACTTTGCGTGTGACTTCCGAAGAGTTTATTGGTTAAATTGGTTGACTAAGACCACCAACCAGGAAGCCTGGTCAGAGACCGGGCCGCGGGAACGCTGATCCTCGGAACGAACGCAAGGTAACCGCAAGTTAAGCAAGCGCTCACTGTCTGTCCCCAGTGAGGCCTGGAGTATACCTGAAGTAAGTTTTGGGAGTTCTTCTCCTCCAGCCCAGCCTGGGTGCCAGGCTCGACTTGTGATAACTTGGTCCAACAGGCTGTTGCTTGGAGCGGCTCGCAGGCACACATCTTTTCATCGCGATGTTCAGGATGTGCAGAATACCCCCGTTGAAGAGCAGAGGTGCAACAGGTACTCTGAGAGAGAATTATCAACATCAGAGGCCCGAGACTGTTCAACACGCTTCCATTACACATAAGGGGCATAACTGGCCGGCCCCTCACAGTGTTCAAGAGAGAACTGGATAAACACCTCCAAAGGATACTTGATCAACCAGGCTGTGACTCATACGTCAGGCTGCGAGCAGCCGCGTCCAACAGCCTGGTTGATCAGTCCAGCAACCAGGAGGCCTGGTCGAGGACCGGGCCGCGGGTACTTTGATTCCCCGAAATCAACGCAAGGTAACCACAAGGTAAAGTTTACTCACTCACTCCCATGGTACACTGACTCACATGACTCACTCCCACGGTACACTGACTCACATGACTCACTCCCACGGTACACTGACTCACTCCCACGGTACACTGACTCACATGACTCACTCCCACGGTACACTGACTCACTCCATGTTATCATCGCCCTGGTGGTGGTAATAGCAGACTCTCCACTTCTGAAGTCCGGCGTTTAAGCGCGGCCTGGTGGCACTCCACTGTGAGTGTGGTGGCCGCTGTATCAAGGGTGCCATTGGTCTCACCGCACCATTGTGTTGTGAGGAAACACACAGCGATCAGCAGCTCAGCGCGCTGTGGCTGTGAGGGGCAGCGGTCGGTCTGATGGCGCAGATGTCTTCTGCTGCTGGCTGATGCTGATCGCTTCTCAGGACGCCTCAGTAGCCCATCTGAACCTGATGGCCAGTGGATAACACCCACGATAAGTAGGTGGGGGAGGTGGGTGTAGGACCATTGTGAATTATTGCTTTGCTTCGCGTCTACTGCTTCAGTTTATACAACCACATCTACTACCCATCTACTTCCATACAGTTACAACCAGCATACTGGAGTGAGAGATATGGAAGGAAGTGCAAAATTTATGTAATAAAAAGTCTGGGAGAGCTTAGCTCAGAGAACACAGTGAGAACACACACAGAGGCCACGACTCTTCCATCTTGTTGCCGGCACAACGTTGACAGCCGCCGTCAAGCCGCAGCCGTCAAGTAACTGCGATAACTTACTAGATCACCAACTGGGTCCAAATATCCCGCTTGACCAGGAGGCCGGGTTGTGTGTGTGTAGGGGGGGTGGGGGGGCTATGATCCCCAGAACCACTGGCTGTGATGGATATGTTATCCTCTGGACTAATATAATATGATAAGGATAAAGTTGTGAGGATAAACAACCCCACAGACTTCCAATCACCAAGAAAGGCTTCGGGGTGTAGACGAACTCTCGAAATTGTCACCAGGTAAAACCCCCTCTTGTCAGCTGCTCGTCTTACGGATCATTTAGGACATACTGAAGATCCGCCGATGGATCTTACAGGATCGCGCAGGGAATGCTATGGACTGACTGCCCGAGCCGGACCTCTCGCTCCCTGGGGTTCCATCCTGCAGTCCTGCTTGGTGTCTGCCAGCAGGACTTGGGGGAGTGGAAGTACTCCTTGAACTATCTGCAGGTACACAGTTGCTTCTCTCTGTTCTATTCCTGGAGTGTTGCTTCCTTAAGTTCTATTCCTTGAGTGTTGCTTCCCTCAGTTCTATTCCTGGAGTGTTGCTTCCCTCAGTTCTATTCCTGGAGTGTTGCTTCCCTAAGTTCTATTCCTGGAGTGTTGCTTACCTAAGTTCTATTCCTGGAGTGTTGCTTACCTAAGTTCTATTCCTGGAGTGTTGCTTCCCTCAGTTCTATTCCTGGAGTGTTGCTTCCCTAAGTTCTATTCCTGGAGTGTTGCTTACCTAAGTTCTATTCCTGGAGTGTTGCTTCCCTCAGTTCTATTCCTGGAGTGTTGCTTCCCTAAGTTCTATTCCTGGAGTGTTGCTTCCCTAAGTTCTATTCCTGGAGGCGTTGCTTCCCTAAGTTCTATTCCTGGAGGCGTTGCCTCAGTCATTCGGCATCAAACAGTCTATTTAACATTACGTAACAATGAAACAATTGAAGTCGTATTTTCTCCCCGATACACCAGTTTACTGAGATCGTCACTGCATTACGCAACAATGTAATTGGGAGCGCAAAGGAATATGACGTAGAGGGTCTGAAGTAATGCCGGGACCTTCACGGTGTGGGAGGCGAGGCTGTCTGGCCTGTCTGCGTGGTCCTGGTGGTGGTGGTGGGGGGCTCTTGTTGTCAAGCTACTTCACGGCATCTGACTCTTGCCCTTCTGTCCAGCGGCGGGAAGGCTCATGTCCTCTGGCCCAGTACTACCGCGCGTCATCTCCGTCACCTGCAAGGGAATAGTACCCTTGTGTGGAGGGGTAGTAAGGGCGAGTGTTGTCTATGGTCCGACGTGCCCCATACCCCCAACCTTTCGTAGCTGTGTTCGCGCGCGCCTCTGTGTCCCGCGTGTGCTTACCTGATAGTCCTTATGTAATAGTGCTTGCGGATAGTGAGGAATATTTCTTGGGGCCAGCTTCTTCGACTGGTCTAATGTATCATAATTATATTGGGTGTTGAGGTATAGCTCCATCCATCTTAATTTTCTCTCATCTACTTCTCATCTTCTACTTCTCATCTACTACTCAGCATCTCATCTACTACTTCTCTCATCATCCTCCAGCTGTTTCTCTGCTACTCCAGTTCACGCCTCAGACACGGTGGTAGGGCTCACTTTGCTTGTAACAAATTGGTTTGACCATTTTGTCTTTTCCCGAGTATCTTATACGTCTCAACCATATCTCCTCTAGTTCGTTTATCTTCTAGTGTGTGAAGAATCGGATCCCTTAATCTGTGTTAGTCTGGATGAATACCTGAATCTTACCTTGAGGGGTTTAGGAGTTTTTCTACTTCTCAAGCTCGGCCTTAGGGCAGGTTTGACTTGTGATAACTTGGTCCACCAGGTTGTTGCTTGGAGCGACCCGCAGGCCCACATATCCACCACGGCCTGGTTGGTCCGGCACTTCTTGCAGGAACCTGTCCAAGTGCCTCTTGAATACATCCACCTTTGTTCCGGCAATATTTCTCATGCTTGCTGGGAGGGTGTTGAACAGCTGGTGACCTCTGATGTTCATACAGTCTTCTCTGAATGTGCCTATGGCACCTCTACTCCTCACTGGTTCTATTCTGCATTTCCTTCCGTATCTTTCGCTCCAGTATGTTGTTATTCTACTGTGCAAATTTGGGACCTGGCCCTCCAGTATTTTCCATGTATATATTATTTGATACTTCTCTCGTCTCCTTTCCAAAGTGTACATTTTGAGAGCTTCGAGACGGTCCCAATAATTTAGATGTTTTACCGTTTCTGTGAGTACCGTATATGTTCTCTGTATTCCCTCTAATTCAGAGATCTCTCCCTCTCTGAAAGGGGAAGTGAGTACCGAGCAATACTCAAGACGGGACAGCACCAGCGACTTATATAGTATTAACATTGTTGTGGGATCTCTGGATGTGAACGTTCTCATAATCCATCCTATCATGTTCCTGGCCGCCGCTATATTTGCTCGGTTATGTTCACTAAATGTCAGGTCGTCAGACATCAGAATTCCCAGATCTTTTACATGTTGCTTTCCTTCTGTGAGTAGGTCTGATTGTGTCCTGTACCTTGTGTTTCGTTCAAGTTCCTGCTTTCTGCCATACCTCAGTACCTGGAACTTATCACCGTTAAACATCACGCTATTTTCTGTTGCCCAATAGAAGACTTTATTTATATCTGCTTGAAGTTTTCCAGTGTCTTTTATAGAGGAAATTTTCATGGTGATTTTTGTATCGTCTGCAAAGGATGACACGAAGCTGTGGCTCGTATTTTTGTCTAAATCTTTTTACAACTTTATTTTGATTGTGAAAATTGTGGGCACTATACTGTGTACATTGTTGGCTGTGTGTGGGGGAGTGGGACGATGGTGTCACCATAACACCGTGCAGAATAGAACCAGTGAAGAGCAGAGGTGCCATAGGCACAATCAGAGAACACTGTATAAACATCAGAGAGAATGTTGTTCAACATTCTCCCAGCGAGTATAAGAAATATTGCCGGAACAACCGTGGACATCTTCAAGGGAAAACTAGATTGTTTTCTTCAAGGAGTGCCGGACCAACCGGGCTGTGGTGGATATGTGGGCCTGCGGGACGCTCCAACTAACAGCCTGGTGGACCAAACTCTCACAAGTCAAGCCTGGCCTCGGGCCGGGCTTGAGGAGTAGAACTCCCAGAACCCCATCAAGCAGTGTACTCACCTAATTGTGCTTGCGCGGGGTTGACCTTTGGCTCATTGGCCCCGCCTCTCAACTGCCAATCAACTGGTGTACAGATTCTGGAGTCTATTGAGCTTTATCAAATCTACATTTTAAACTGTGTATGGAGTCAGCTTCCACCACATCACTCTCTAATGGATTCCATTTGTTAACTACTCTGACACTGACAAAATTCTTTCTAATGTGTTGACCAGACCACACACTCGAAGGTGAAGGGACGACGACGTTCATTCTTTCTAATGTCTCTGTGGCTCATTTGGGTACTAGGTTTCCACCTGTGTTCCCTTGTTCGTATCCCACCCATGTAAAATAATTTCTCTTTGTCCACCCTGGCAATACCCCTGAGAATTTTGTAGGTGGGTGATCATGTCTCCCCTTACTTATCTGTCTTCCAGGGGGACTGAGGTATTTTCTCCTGTAGCCTTTCCTCGTCGCTCATACCTCTCAGTTCTGGGACTAGTCTGGTGGCATTCCTCTCAATCTTCTCTAACTTTACCTTTGGACGAGGACACGAGGCCACTCCCAGCACAGGGAGGTGGTGGCGGCAAGGGACGATTCTGGAGGTAATTTTGGGGCGCGAGAGCGAGGATGGGTAGACGGAGAAAGATAAGATGCTGGGAGGGAGAGAGAGAGAGAGAGAGGGACATGAGAAGGGGTGATAAGGGTGATGAAGTGAGGGAAGAGAGGGATATGGGAAGAGGCGTAAGAGGGAAGGGGAAGGCGTGTGCAATTAGGACGGGAGGGTGGATAAGGCAGGATGTTGCAGACGTTTCTGGTAATGTTGACATGGACAGAAAAAAGTGGAGAGAGAGAACTCGCCTCCCCCTCCCCCCCGCCCCCCCCCCCATCCCCGGCCCTTCCCCCCCCCCCCCCGCAAGTGATTCTTGATCTTATCCGCTGCGGACATAGGGATCACTCTTCCCACACTAGTAAACATTCTTCACCGTGCTACAAGCGACTTTGACTCTAGCTGCCCCTTGGCTGCTAAGGTCATTCTTCCGTCGCTCCTAAAAGAGCTTCTCTGCGCGACCTTGCACGCGACTCTGGGCCTTGTAGCTACGGGATGTAAAGGTCGTTCTCACCAACTGCAATTTAAAGTCCAGTGCCTGGCTGGCAGTTGCAAGGAGTTCTGGCTCTTGCTGCTCCCTGGCACTAAGGCCTATTGTCCCGCGCGCTGGAGAGGGCGTCACATGGTACCTATTACCCCGAGGTCCGGTTAATGACACACAGTTTAAATGATGGTCCAGTTTTTATGTATAAAGGAATATTTTCACCATCTACAGAGTTTAGGTCTTAGATGACGATAGTGTGAAGGCCCGGCTCCGAGTGGATGTGTGGGGGTGTAGGGGGGTGTAGGGGGTTGTTGGTGGGGTGTAGGGGGGTGTTGGTGGGGTGTAGGGGGGTGTTGGTGGGGTGTAGGGGGGTGTAGGGGGGTGTTGGTGGGGTGTAGGGGGGTGTTGGTGGGGTGTAGGGGGGTGTTGGTAGGGTGTAGGGGCAGGGTGTTGGTTGGGTTGGGTAACTTAAACGAAACACAAGGTACAGGACACGATCATAGAAGGAAAGCAACATGTAAAAGATCTGGGAATTATAATGTCTGACGACCTGACATTTAGTGAACATAACCGAGCAAATATAGCGGCGGCCAGGAACATGATAGGATGGATTATGAGAACGTTCACATCCAGAGATCCCACAGCAATGTTAATACTATATAAGTCGCTGGTGCTGTCCCGTCTTGAGTATTGCTTGGTACTCACTTCCCCTTTCAGAGCGGGAGAGATCTCTGAATAAGAGGGAATACAGAGATATTCCCGTACATATACGGGAGTTTCTGTGCGTACCGAACATATACGGTACGCACAGAAACGGTAAAACACCAAAATTATTGGGACCGTCTCAAAGCCCCCAAAATGTACTCTGTGGAAAGGAGACGAGAAAAGTATCATACAATATATACATGGAAGCTACTGGAGGGCCAGGTCTCAAATTTGCACAGTAGAATAACAACATACTGGAGCGAAAGATACGGAAGGAAATGCAGAATAGAACCAGTGAGGAGTAGAGGTGTCATAGGCACAATCACAGAACACTGTCTGAACATCAGAGGTCACCAGCTGTCCCAACACCTTCCCAGCAAGCATTAGAAATATTGCCGGGACAAAGGTGGATGTATTCAAGAGGCACTTGGACACGTTCTTGCATTTAGTGCCGGACCAACTGGGTTGTAGTGGATTTCTGGGCGTGCTGGTCGCTCCAAGCAACAGCCTGTTGGACCAAGTTGTTACAAGTTGAGGGCCGAGCTAGGGAAGTAGAACACCACTCGAAACCTCCCCAGGTATGCTCCAGATATGTGTAGCAGTAGTGTGGAAAAGTCTTGGAGTCTTAATGTTGAGAGTTTTCCCTCAGCGTACCTGTTACACCTCTGCTTTTTAACAGGGGGTATTTTGCACATCCTGCCTTGCCTCCTGGTCTCATGTTGGGTCATCTCAAGAGTTCATATTTGGAACCAATCCCTCTAATATCTTCCACGTGTAGATTATTATGTGTCCTCTCGCCTGCGCTTTAGAGAATACAGATTTAGAACTTTTAATCGGTCCCAGTAATTTAAATGACTTATAGGGTGGAGTCTATTGATAAAGGATCTTTGCACGCTCTCTAGGTCAGCAACTTCTCCGGCTCTGAATGGGGCTGTTAAAGTGCAACAATATTCTACCCTAGAGAGCACTAGTGTCTTAAACAGTATCATCATTGGTATGGCATCACTTGTTTGGAAGGTCCTTGGAAGGTCACTTTTCTTGTAGTCGTGACAGCTACTTCATGGTGTTCTGTGAAGGTAAGGTCTTCTGACATGATTACACATAGATCGTTTACACTGCTTTTTCGTTCTATAGTGTGATTTTGACTGCGTTTTATATATGGCTTCCGTTTTTAAATTTTCGTCTCTTCCATAGCGCAGGAGCTGGAACTTTCTTAAATTAATTACACATCTGTGGCCCTTTGAAAGACCCGATTAACGTCAGAGTGGAAGTTTGTCGTGTCTTCTATATTGTCTATTCGCATGTGTCTATGTGTTTCTGCTACACATAACTCACATACTAAACTTTTCCCTTCACTTACGTTCCTCCATCTTCTTCACTTCACCCTTACCTTGAGGTTAGTTACCTTGAGGTGCTTCCGGGGCTTAGCGTCCCCGCGGCCCGGTCGTCGACCAGGCCTCCTGGTTGCTGGACTGATCAACCAACCCCCCCCCCCCTCCCCTCCGTTTTCCTCCCCGCCCCCCATGAAGAAAATCAGGTTCAGGATTCGTCAATCATTTACTCATTCACTTGCGATACCTCTACATCTTTCCTTTATCAGGGCGGCTTAATTTACAGTAATTTAACAGTTAAACAACCTGGTTGCAGTTCGCAGCTCTTAAACTGTTAAGTGAATGTAAACAAAGGCGTCGTGATGTAGGAAAGATCTACAGGTTTCGTATCAAGGTTCTCCCAACTAAGGGGCTCTGGAACTCTTCCTCGTAATGAGAGGAAGAGTCTAATGTACAACATCGTAATGTCACTCTGACCCGAAAGACATCATCTTAATCTCACACTGACCCGGAAGACAACATCTTAATCTCACACTGACCCGGAAGACATCATCTTAATCTCACACTGACCCGGAAGACATCATCTTAATCTCACACTGACCCGGAAGACATCATCTTAATCTCACACTGACCCGGAAGACAACATCTTACTCTCACACTGACCCGGAAGACATCATCTTACTCTCACACTGACCCGGAAGACATCATCTTAATGTTACACTGACCCGGAAGACATCTTAATCTCACACTGACCAGTATTCCCCACAGTGATGTGCGTCTGGTCATCCCAGTATGTTGTCGTATCTAGCATTACCTCCCATCTCCCTCCCTCCCCCCCCCCCCTGAATATTTACGTGGGCCCGAAATACGTATTCTGAACCGGTTTGACCGGTTATATTAATGAATCAGCTGTCCGGTTGAAGGGTCATTTGTTATTCACACAGCGACGATGGGGGTGTCCCGGCTGCCATCTGGGAGGGAGATGGCTAGGTGTTTGTCGTGTATGCTGGATGGAGGAGTAGTGGAGATAGAGCAGTAGTAGGGGAGGTAGAGAAGGAGTAGTGGAGGTAGAGAGGAAGGAGAAGTAGTGGAGGGTTGCAATTTTGCGTGCGCTCACAAAAATTGGGCTTGCGATGGTTGAGCTCTGGCTCTTTGGTCCCGCCTGTCAACTGTCTGTGCAGATTGCTGAGCCTGTTGGGGCTCCGTGGTTGTGTACATGTGAAGGTGTGTATGGAGTCAGCCTCCACTACATGAGTGCCTAATGCAATTCCATCTGTTAGCTGCTCTGGCACTGAAAACAGTGTTAAAAGAGAGAGAGAGAGAGAGAGAGAGAGAGAGAGAGAGAGAGAGAGAGAGAGAGAGAGAGACAGAGAGACAGAGAGAAGAGAGAAGGACATGCAGACACAGAAACCTTGCTGTGTGTGTGTGTGTGTGTGTGTGTGTGTGTGTGTTGGGCGTGACAGCAACAGAGGGGTAAGAGAGACTATGATTCAGCCATCTCCAGTTACATGGTGCCAGCCTCCGCCGCTCTCCCTTCCCCTCTTGCCCTCCCCTCAGCCTCTCCCCTCGCTCTCCCACGGCCTCTCCTCTCCCTTCTAATTAAAATGTTTGAACAATTTCGCCCCGAAAGGCGAGTTTACCAGGCAGCGTCACTCACCCTGCGAGGCGCCATGCCACATTCCTTCCCCCGCCCCCCACTCTATCTCGTTCGAATCCTCGGTCGAACGACGGTTCGGTCCCTCATCACGGCTCCTACGGACTTTCTCAATAATAATAATAATAATGATACTTGCCAAGTATGTGTAGCAGTTCGTTGTGTGGTATTGTGTCAAAAGCTCTTTGGCAATGCTTACATACACGAGCTGGCCAACCTTCCGTGTATATCTTGCGTTGATATCGGAGCTCAACGTCCCCCACGGCTCTGAGTTCTCTCTCAGAGTACCTGTTGCACCTCTGCTCTTCAACGGGGGTATTCTGCACATCCTGCCATGCCTTCTGGTCTCATGTGATATTATTTCTGTGTGCAGGTTTGGGACCAGCACCTCTACTTTTTTCTACGTATAGATTATTATGTATCTCTCCCGCCTGCGCCCAAGTGAATACAGATTTAGTCATTTTAGTTGGTCCCAATAGTTTAGATGTTTTACTGAGTGGATTCTAGCAGTAAAGGATCTCTGCACGCTCTCCAGGTCAGCAAAATCTCCAGCTTTGAAAGAGGCTGTCCTTGTGCAGCAGTACTCCACTCTAGAGAGCACTAGTACAGCGGGTCGCGCCAAGCAACAGCCTGTTGGACCAAGCTCTCACAAGTCCGGTCTGGCCCCAGTCCGGGCAGGCTTGGGGAGTAGAACTCTCAGAACCCTTCCAAAGTAAGGTATGACCAAGGTATCCTGTTTCTGATATATGTAAACGATCTCCCAGAGGGAATAGACTCGTTCCTCTCAATGTTTGCTGATGATGGAAAAATTATGAGGAAGATTAAGACAGGAAGATAGCTATAGGCTACAAAATGACCTATACAAACTTAAGGAATGCTCCAATAAATGGCTACTAAAGTTCAATCCAAGTAAATGTAAAGATGCTAGGAAAATCTAGAGTCCAGGCACACGCCACCGAATAGAAGACGAAGTCCTCCACGAAACAGACAGAAGGATCTAGGAGTTGATATCACACCGAACTTGTCTCCTGAAGCCCACATCAAAAGGATATAATCAGCGGCGTATGCGAGCCTGACTAACATCAGAACGGCCTTTAGAAATTGGTGTAAGGAATCATTTAAAACCTTGTATACTACATACGTCAATCCAATCTTGGAGTATGTGGCTTCAGCATACCTTGTATGAGTCCATACTTTATTAAGCAAAAGATGAAGTTTGAGAAGGTTCAATCTTGAGGTTATCTTGAGGTGATTTCGGGACACCCCCAAAGACACTTTGGAGGTGTCCAAAACACCTTTCTCCAAAGACAAAAAAAAAACATCTAAAGACGCGGCTGCTCGTAGCCTGATGTATGGATCACAGCCTGGTTGATCAGGTATTCTTTGGAGGTGTTTATCAAGTTCTCTCATGAACGCTGTGAGAGTCTTCACGTCGCTGACTCCATGCTGGAGCTGCATACTCCAGGATTGGTCTGATATATGTGGTATATAATGTTCTGAAAGATTCCTTACAAAAGTTTCTAAAGGCCGTTCTTAAGTTAGCCAACCTGGCATATGCCGCTGATGTTATCCTCTTGATATGAGCTTCAGGGAACAGGTCTGGCGTGATATCAACCCCCAAGTCTTTCTCACTCTCTGTCTTGAAGAATGTCATCTCCCAAATGATACCTTGTATCTGGCCTCCTGCTCCCTATACCAGTTGACTGACAGTTGAGAGGCGGGACCAAAGAGCCAAAGCTCAACCACCGAAAGCACAACTCGGTGAGTACCTGTGTGTACTCACCGAGTTCTGCTAGCGGGGGATGAGTTTCGGCTCTTTGGTCCCGCCTCTCAACTATCAATCAACTGGTGTACAGATTCCTGAGCCTACTGGGCTCTATCATATCAACATTTGAAACTGTGTATGGAGTCAGCCTCCACCACATCACTGCCTAATGCATTCCATTTATTAACTACTCTGACACTGAAAATTATTATTATCAATGTCTCTGTTGCTCATTTTGGTACTAAGTTTCCACCTGTGTCCCCTTGTTCGTGTTCCACCCGTGCTGAAGAGTTTGTCATTGTCCACCCTTTGTGTATTCACCCAGTTGTGCTTGTGGTGGTTGAGCTCCGCTCTTTCGGCCCGCCTTTCAACTGTCAATGGAAGCAGCTTGTAACAGCTGTCCAACTCCCAGGTACCTATTTACTGCTAGGTAACAAGGGCATCAGAGTGAAAGAAACTCTGCCCATTGTTTCTTGCCGGCACCTTTAATCGAACCTTGGCCCAAAGGATTACGTGTCCAGCGGGCTGTCCACTCTGCTACCCCGGCCCCCTATGTACTCACCTAATTGTACTCGCCTAATTGTGCTTGCGGGGGTTGAGCTCTGGCTCTTTGGTCCCGCCTCTCAACCGTCTTTCAACTGGTGTACAGATTCCTGAGCCTACTGGGCTCTATCATATCTACATTTGAAACTGTGTATGGAGTCAGCCTCCACCACATCACTTCCTAGTGCATTCCATTTACTAACTACTCTGACACTGAAAAAGTTCTCTGTGGCTCATTTGGGTACTCAGCTTCCACCTGTGTCCCCTTGTTCGCGTCCCACCAGTGTTGAATAGTTCATCCTTGTTTACCCGGTCGATTCCCCTGAGGACTTTGTAGGTTGTGATCATGTCCCCCCTTACTCTTCTGTCTTCCAGTGTCGTAAGGTGCATTTCCCGCAGCCTTTCCTCATAACTCATGCCTCTTAGTTCTGGGACTAGTCTAGTAGCATACCTTTGGACTTTTTCCAGCTTCGTCTTGTGCTTGACAAGGTACGGGCTCCATGCTGGGGCCGCATACTCCAGGATTGGTCTTACATATGTGGTGTACAAGATTCTGAATGATTCCTTACACAGGTTCCTGAAGGCCGTTCTGATGTTAGCCAGCCTCGCGTATGTTTGCATCTCACCAGAAGACAGGTTTTCTTAAACTTAAGGAATGTCGTGGCTTCCTGGAGAGGCTTTGTGAGTCTTGGCTTGGTGTCAGGGGGGAATAATGAGGCGTAGGGGTGTAGGAGCCCTTTTTCATAACCCCATCACTCTCACAATCATCCTCCTCGTGCTCTCACAACCCCTCCCCCCCTCCCCCCCTTCTCACGCTCACACAACCCCCCAACACCCCCTCCCCCCCCCCCTGGTCAGGCCAGGCAACACTGTATCCGGGTTTTGTCAGTTTTGTCTCATTTGCAGACCGTCCTTGATGACGTCATTGTGTACTCACCTAGTTGTATTCACCTAGTTGTGTTTGCGGGGGTTGAGCTCTGGCTCTTTGGTCCCGCCTCTCAACTGTCAATCAACAGGTGTACAGATTCCTGAGCCTATTGGGCTCTATCATATCTACACTTGAAACTGTGTGTGGAGTCAGCCTCCACCACATCTCTTCCTAATGCATTCCATTTGTCCACCACTGCCCCCGGCCCAGATATGTGTGTGTGTGTGTGTGTGTGTGTGTGTGTGTGTGTGTGTGTGTGTGTGTGTGTGTACCCACCTAGATGTACTCACCTAGGTGAGCTTGCAGGGTCGAGCCAGGCTCCAGGGCCCCGCCTTCCGAACGTTCTTAGATTAATTAATTATTTCTCAAGTTTTTATCATATTTTACATCTAACTCCGCCTATTCCAAGCCTATGGCCAATGGATTTAAACACAACTGGGTGCTCTAGGAGCTTGGCCAATGGCATGGCCAGGCACTACCCCTGGGGGGGACCCCCCGCCTCCACAGGCCTCCACGGCTTCAACCAATCAGAACCAGGCTTGACCATAAGGGTCAATTCCTCTTGTCAGGAAACTCCAGTAACTGCGACAGCACCAACGACTGTTTTGTGGCTGGGCACCCATGGTACTATTTCCAATTCGTCACTGGAAAGGTGGACAGGAGAGAAAGGGGGAAAACGGATTGAGGGGAACAAGTGACTTCAGACTGTTTACCCTGAGGGTCAGACTGTGACAAAGGGGAGGGGGAGGCAAGGGAGGGGAATAGGAAGGGGAAGGAGCTATAGTCTGCACATACCATTACACTCTCCCCCTTCCCCCTCCCCCCTGCCCCCCTCATACATACACGCGCACACGCAAGCACGCGCACACAGACACAAACAACAAACACACGCACGTATTTCTATGTGCGTGGCAAACAGGTTGACATGGGTGTGTCAACACGGCGGCGGGGCGTGTGCACCTATCTTGGTGCACACGGGCTGCAGGTACTGGGTGTGTACACATGCCCAGGTGTACATGTGGTATGTACACCTGGGTTTGGGGAGTAGAACAACTCCCAGAACCCCATCAACCAGGTATCAACCAGGTACCCATGCCCAGGTGTACATGTGGTATGTACGCATGCCCCAGGTGTACATGTGGTATGTACACATGCCCAGCACCTCTACATACATACATACATACATACATACATACATACATACATACATACATACATACATACTAGTCCCAGAACTGAGAGGTATGAGCTACGAGGAAAGGCTACGGGAGCAAAGCCTCACGTCCTTGGAAGACAGAAGAAAGAGTAAAGGGAAACATGATCACCACCTACAAAATTCTCAAGGGAATTGGCAGGGGTGGACAAAGACAAACTCTTTAGCACGGGTGGTACACGAACAAGGGGACACAGGTGGAAACTGAGTACCCAAATGAGCCACAGAGACATTAGAAAGAACTTTTCAGTGTCAGAGTAGTTAACGGATGGAATGCATTAGGCAGTTAAGTGGTGGAGGCTGACTCCATACACAGTTTCAAGTGTAGATATGATAGAGCCCAATAGGCTGAGGAATCTGTACACCAGTTGATTGACAGTTGAGAGGCGGGACCAAAGAGCCGAAGCTCAGCCCCTACAATCACAAGGGGTAGCGCATTTAGAGGAGCGGCTGTGGGAAGGGGCGGCCAGGGGGCCCTCAGGGGCGGCCAGGGGGGCCCTCAGGGGCGGCCAGGGGGGCCCTCAGGGGCGGCCAGGGGCCCTCAGGGGCGGCCAGGGGGGGGGCCTCAGGGGCCCTCAGGAACTGGGAAGAGGAAGAAGTAGAGTGAAAAATAAAGATGGAGTGAGGTCATGAACCTCCCGAGCTGGGGCCGCGGGTTCCAGCTGACGCCGCCACACTCCAGTATTGTCCCCCCCCCCTGCCCCTGGTGTCCAGGGGGGGCAGGGGGACCAATAGGGTGATGGGGCAAGAAGCAGTGACCCAGGGCACGAGGCTACCCATCTGGTGCTTACCTATTAGTACTATCAATATCCACTGGGGAGTGGCGTCTTTATGAGCCGCCGAAAATATTACAATGGGTATGTGGGCCTGCGGGCCGCTCCAAGCAACAGCCTGGTGGACCAAAGTCAAGCCTGGCCTCGGGCCGGGCTTGTGGAGTAGAAGAACTCCCAGAACCCCATCAACCAGGTATCAACCAGGTATTAGCTGAAGTGGTTCTAAATCTGCACACTAAAATAGCTCCATACGGGACGAGGAGGCATGGCAGGATGTGCAAAATTGCCCCATTGAGAAGCGGAAGTGCAGTAGGTACTCTGAGAGAGAAGAGGACTCAAGATAACGGACTCAAGCCGATCTCTCTCACTCTCCCATCTTGACAAACACCTCCCAAGGAGACTTGACCAAGCAGGCTGTGACCAACTATACCTGGTTGACCAGACCACCAATCAGTAGGCCTGGCCAGAGACCGCGGTCCGCGAAGACGATGCTGAGACCTAAGACAGACAGACTGGTAGACCAATTGGAGTTTGGTGGACACGCGCACCTGCGGGCCGCTCCTAGCAGCTCCATTTAATAACTGCAGATTAACACGCCATGGTCTAGGGAAGATGCAGTGGTTTCGTCAGTGGGCCGAGGAATGTGGCTCGGGTACGATCCCCCCCCACCCCCCGTAGGTCAGCCAAGCGTTTTACACACCACAACAGTTAAATTGTCACGGTCAGGTGACTAGAGGACCTGCCTCCCACCACCACTAGTTCCTCTATCCTATAATAGCATTGTAATGCCAGTCAGGTAGTTAGTCTCGGCCAGTCAGGTGGTTAGTCTCGGCCAGTCAGGTGGGGTAGCCTCGGCCAGTCAGGTGGGGTAGCCTCGGCCAGTCAGGTGGTTAGTCTCGGCCAGTCAGGTGGGTAGTCTCGGCCAGTCAGGTGGTTAGTCTCGGCCAGTCAGGTGGGTAGTCTCGGCCAGTCAGGTGGGTAGCCTCGGCCAGTCAGGTGGGTAGCCTCGGCCAATCAGGTGGGTAGCCTCGGCCAGTCAGGTGGTTAGTCTCGGCCAGTCAAGTGGTTAGTCTTGGCCAGTCAGGTGGGTAGTCTCGGCCAGTCAAGTGGGTAGTCTCGGCCAGTCAAGTGGGTAGTCTCGGCCAGTCAGGTGGGTAGCCTCGGCCAGTCAGGTCGTTAGTCTTGGCCAGTCAGGTGGGTAGCCTCGGCCAGTCAGGTGGGTAGCCTCGGCCAGTCAGGTGGGTAGTCTTGGCCAGTCAGGTGGTTAGCCTCGGCCAGTCAGGTGGGTAGTCTCGGCCAGTCAGGTGGTTAGTCTCGGCCAGTCAGGTGGGGTAGCCTCGGCCAGTCAGGTGGTTAGTCTCGGCCAGTCAGGTGGGTAGTCTCGGCCAGTCAGGTGGTTAGTCTCGGCCAGTCAGGTGGGGTAGCCTCGGCCAGTCAGGTGGGTAGTCTCGGCCAGTCAGGTCGTTAGTCTTGGCCAGTCAGGTCGTTATAACGGCCTGACTGGCCAAGGAATGTGGCTCGGCCTAACGACCTGACTAACGACCTAAGACTAACGACCTGACTGGCCAAGACTAACGACCTGACTGGCCAAGACTATAGTCTTGGCCAGTCAGGTCGTTAGTCTTGGCCAGTCAGGTGGTTAGTATCGGCCAGTCAGGTAGGTAGCCTCGGCCAGTCAGGTGGGTAGCCAAGGTCAGTCAGGTGGGTAGCCAAGGCCAGTCAGGTGGATAGTCTCGGCCAGTCAGGTCGTTAGTCTTGGCCAGTCAGGTGGGTAGCCTCGGCCAGTCAGGTGGGTAGCCTCGGCCAGTCAGGTGGGTAGCCTCGGCCAGTCAGGTGGGTAGCCTCGGCCAGTCAGGTGGTTACTCTCGGCCAGTCAGGTCGTTAGTCTTGGCCAGTCAGGTGGGTAACCTCGGCCAGTCAGGTGGGTAGCCTCAGCCAGTCAGGTGGGTAGCCAAGGCCAGTCAGGTGGGTAGTCTCGGCCAGTCAGGTGGGTAGCCTCGGCCAGTCAGGTCGTTAGTCTTGGCCAGTCAGGTGGGTAGCCTCGGCCAGTCAGGTGGGTAGCCTCGGCCAGTCAGGTGGGTAGCCTCGGCCAGTCAGGTGGGTAGTCTCGGCCAGTCAGGTGGGTAGCCTCGGCCAGTCAGGTGGGTAGTCTCGGCCAGTCAGGTGGGTAGCCTCGGCCAGTCAGGTGGGTAGCCTCGGCCAGTCAGGTGGGTAGCCTCGGCCAATCAGGTGGGTAGCCTCGGCCAGTCAGGTGGTTAGCCTCG
The DNA here is from genome assembly GCF_040958095.1 of Procambarus clarkii. Lineage (NCBI taxonomy): Eukaryota > Metazoa > Arthropoda > Malacostraca > Decapoda > Cambaridae > Procambarus > Procambarus clarkii. Next base: position 44,417,381 of record NC_091171.1, read on the forward strand.
GCCAGTCAGGTGGTTAGCCTCGGCCAGTCAGGTGGTTAGCCTCGGCCAGTCAGGTGGGTAGCCTCGGCCAGTCAGGTGGGTAGCCTCGGCCAGTCAGGTGGGTAGCCTCGGCCAGTCAGGTGGGTAGCCTCGGCCAGTCAGGTGGGTAGCCTCGGCCAGTCAGGTGAGTAGCCTTCAGTCAAGAATGTCCATCAGAGATCCACGGCCAATCAGGGCGCTCCCAACTCACATAAGAAATATTACCGGTCCTGAAGTGGACTGGTTCAAGAAACAGACGCGTTCCCGCCAGAAGTGCCGGACCAATCAGGTTGTAGTGGAATCCGGGCCCGCGGGCCGCTCCCAGTTTGTCCTGGGCCCCGGGCCAGGCCTCGGGGAGGACCACCAAAACCCCCACACCAACCAACATGAGACGCACATTTCACTATGCAGCCCCGACATGGAAACCCCCCTCCCTAAAAAAAAAAGAGACAAGCATGAGCGGAGACCGGG